>NC_141145.1:23997207-24142207 GCF_053477565.2 Lygodium microphyllum
TCATTTTCATCATAGGGTGCTCTTTTCTTAGCACATGTGGTATACCAGATGGAGACCATGAAACATTTACTAGTTGTTGGAAGGTTATCAATGAGATGATGCAAAATAGTTGGTTCATACTATGAGAAAAGGAAATATCTTATTGCTATCTTCAACAAAAGGACAACTTTTAAAAGACTTGGTTGCTCTATAATTGACACTACTACCCTAAGCATTATTCTTTTACCAAACCTCAAATGATTGAGATGACAAGTCTACCTACCACATGCACATAAGATAGGTTAACATAAACTAAATTTAAGTTTAATGCTTCATGAATCCGAAAAGAAGGTTCTTACTAATTTGAACCTCACCTCAAAAAATGACAAAGAACAATGAGCAAAATAATGCAAGTTCATGGAGTACTAGTTATAGAATGGATTGTACTTGCGTTTAGCTTTTGTATTTTTGTGCACAAATACATCTACACACGAATGCATGCATGCATACACGTGTGATATCATTAGGAGGTTTTGTGACCTATAATATGACCCTTTACATTAGGCATATTTTATTACATATGCACACACTTGGCACATTTCATGTGAGGACACTACTTGCTAGATGCACAATATACCCATTTTGGGGCTTAAAGGCAAAGAGCAAATACTTTATGGATTTTTTTTTGAAATAGTTGAAAATGCAAATAGGGTTGCCAAAACATTATCAACAAAATATATTCTTCGATTTTTTGGGAGAGAGAGAGAGAGGGGGACATACATACATACATACATACATACATACATACATACATACATACATACATACATACATACATACATATATATATATATATATATATATATATATATGTGAGTCTAAAAATTCTCAATTGACTATAGGAGCACAATCATAATCATTTCATTGCATCCCTACTATTGGAGCTTGTCTAGAATTTTGGGCTTTAAAATGCTCTGTTAGTGGTGGGTAAGGTAATCCTTGGCTTTTAGAGAAGTCCAAATTTATATTGATGAACCATTTGCATCAAAATGTTTTTGGGACAAACATTCCTCCAAAAGCACTTGCTTGATCAAAAATACATTCTTATCATCGATACTCATGTGAGCGGTGGTACAACTCTCTCTTATCAAGCTTTCTTGCTCTTTCAAATTCCAAGCCTAAAATCTTGCTTGGTATTAAAACTCTCCTTCATTAATAATCTTAATGTGTACTTAAGAGTGTGTTCATAGTCGAGAAGACTAGCGGACCCAAATCTCTATTGAATTGATGTTATGGATGCCCAAGATTGTTGTTCTTAAATTTTAAATAATTGTTTGCTCATATCAATCACTCCCAAAGGTAGAAATTTTCATAATCTATTGTTGTTATAGGTTGTGAATTGGCTCTATGGCATCGACCTATGAAGCGGGCCCTTTAAGGTCATTAAGAATGGCAATAACTAGCTAAGATCACCAACAGACATAGCAATGCATATATTCTTAAAGATGGTACTTGTGATGAAGCCATCAACTGTGATAGACCACCTCAACTTTTCTTATATAGCATTGTAACCTCTTCCTTGTAATTCTTCTCGAATTTGAAAAGCTCAAGTTGCTATGGTGTCCCTTTGGATTTGTAGCTATAAAGAGATCTAACTTGGCTAATGTTGAGAAATAGACAAATGATATATGCTCTTGGAAGAGATGTCCTGAATGCCATATGCATAGTGAGGAGAGTGGAACAACTCAACTTCTATAAAGCATTGTACTTGACAATGAAATGAATACAATATCATGATGCTTTGTACTTTCACTTAGTATCTTGTTAGTGTCAATTCATTACACAAGGTTGTCTTTATGAGTCCAAGCTAATCTATCTTGGAACCTAATTTACTTGTGCAACAACCAATTTCTATTTGCCTATATCAACATGAGTCTTGTCTTCATCTTCGATCCTCCATAGCCCCTGCCATGCTCTAGATCCACTCTTTTTAACATGGTATCAGAGCCTAGTCGGGCATGGCTTAGCTCATCTCTACCTCTTCTTAGCTTAATTTGAGTGTTGGATCTCATCTCCAACTTCATTTGCATTTCTACCTTCAACAAAGCTTCTATGGTAGCCATAGCCAGCAGCACCTTGTCAACTTGGAGCTTTCATATCTCTCTCCATAGGCCAAATTTCTCTAAACTTCCTTCTAGATAATGTTTCCTTGCTTCCAAAGCTCCCCCTTTGCACCTCAAACATTGAGATTGGGCAACTATAGCCTTAGCATTTCCTTTTTTCAAAGTTGCTGCCATAACTATGTCTGTGGATAGCAGCACCTACCTAACTTGGAGGAGTTGGATCTCCACATATAGGTATTATCTCTTCATGCCTTCTTCTGGAGTTCTCTCCCTCAACTCCGTGCTCCCCTTCCTGGCACGTCATAGTAAGATGTTGCGTGCCCCAACAACTGGCATTGTAGAAATTGCAGCTCGCTACCAGAATCATGATAGTAGACTATCGTATAGTCGAATCTCTCCGTGTGCACTATTGGATGCCTTGTAACCATAGGGATTTGGAATCTTGGGTGATAAGCTCTTCCTCATCAAATGATTTGTCATATAAGTGCGTCTACGAGCTGCCCCAAGTGGAAAACCAATCGCCTGCGTGATTAACCCTAATTCCACCATAGCCACTTCAACTACAAACTTATTTCTCATCTCACTCTCTCATTATTTGCAGTACATTGAGGCTACTACCGCTTAGATTCACTCAACTTCCAGCAAGGGCAATCTCCAAGAAGAAGATTTCAAAATTCAAAGCATCAACTATCAAAGTTTAACTTCCACTACATAGTAGCTCTTGATACTAGCTAGTGTTGTTTAGCACTACTATTACTTGTGTCTCTTGACACATTGAGGAACAACTCCTTTATTAGCTGAATTGCTACTAATAAAAAATGGCAGAGCTTGAACACATAGCTAAATTCAATGGTGAAAGCTTTCATGCATGGAAGGAGAAGACTACGTACCACCTTATGCGAAAGGACTTGTGGGACTTGTTTGAAGATGATGCAGATAGCAAGAAGGAAGATGATGAAGATGGGTTCGTTGAAGAAGACCAGCTCAAGACAAAGGAGTGGAAAAAGATGAAAAACAAGGCTCTAGGCATCATTGCTTGGGGACTAAGTGATGATGTGCTATATTATATCTCTGGCATTAGAGATGCTAGGACTGCTTTTGGCAAGAACTTGACAAGATGTTGGGGGTACCCTAGCAAAGAATTCAAAGGTAAAATTACTCCTAAACTTTTATAAATTGGATATAAAAGGTAGTGATTCCATGACCATACACATTAACAAGTTTAAGATCCTAAAAACCCAGCTTACAACTCTTAAGAAGAATATTGATGAAGATGAAGCAATAGCCATACTGCTTGCAAGTGTAAATAAGGATCCAAATGAGAACCTTGTGTCCACCCTAAGTAAATTTTCAAGTCTCTCACTTAAAGATATTCAACAATCTCTTCTTGATGAAGAGAACGAACAGAAGAACAAAATTGCAAAAGATGGTATTCCATCATCTAGGGAAAATCGCTTATACACCAAACGAGTTGCTGGACCCAAAGGAAGAGGTCGAGGATTCAACATTGACAACAAAAATTGCATGACATGTCATTATTGTGGTAAGATTGGCCATATATCCAGTGAATGTTTCCATAAGAAAAGAGCACAACAGATGCAAAATGATCACCATCAAAACTAATTCATGAATGAAGAAGAAGAAGAAGATGCTTTCGCTACCATCAACAACTCTGACAAATTATTCTAAAAGAATTTTCATTGTATCTTTCATATATTTTTCCCTTAGTGGATTTGCTCTGTAAAAACCCTTTCCAAAGATGTAAAGTTTCAAGCTTTAACTTGACTAGGCTGCCTATGAGCTAGTCTCCTGGGCTATGTCATCATGAAGGGGGGGCAAAATCTAGCAAGTGTAGGAACTCATCATTTGAGAGGGGGTGTTGAGAAATAGACAAATGATGTATGCTCTAGGAAGAGATGTCCTGAATCCCATATGCACAGTGAGGAGAGTGGAACAACTCAACTTCTATAAAGCATTGTACTTAACAATGGAATGAATATAATATCATGATGCTTTGTACTTTCACTTAGTATCTTGTTAGTGTTAGTTCATTACACAAGATTGTCTTTATGAGTCCAAGCTAATCTAACTTGGAACCTAATTCACTTGTGTAACAATTGATCTCTCTTTGCCTATGTTAACATGAGTCTTGTCTTCATCTTCTATCCTCCATAGCCCTTGCCATGCTCTAGATCTGATCTTTTTAACAAGAGTAGAAATACCTACCCAGTTTCAATGGTGCTCTCATTATACATCTCATGGGTTGGGCACATAGGCTAGTGGGGTTGCTTGGGAGAGCAATTCTTCTAGGTAGGGTGGCTTATTTATTGGACCAGGCACCTACTTTTATGGCTATTGGAATGCTCCCATCGTGTGGCTATGTTAGCCTCGGTGCAAGGCAAAGAAAAAGAAGGCATGATAAAATGCAAGAAAAATCTAAAAATGTAGACACAAGACAAGAAATGGTGAAGAAGTGTAAGGACAGCCCCTGAAAATCCAAGGCAAGTGCAAAAGGTGGAAGGCACATGTTTAAATGCAAGGCGCCCCTAAAATTTTTGTAAAGGAGCAACAGGCTTCCTCCTATGCAAATTGTAAAATTTAGACAGACGTAAATGAAGGGACATGGTGGAATAGAAGGGAATAGGAAAAGAGGACCTTGGCAAGATGCCCAGTCATGTAAAAAGGGGATGGGTGCCCAAACATTTTAGGACTTGTATATAAACCCAAAAAGTGAAGGAGAAGCTCATTATTTGGAGTGTGGCTAAAGTGGTCTCTTCTTCTCCTCTTGTCTTCTCTTCTTCTTGCTTGCTTGTGCTTGTGCTTGAGAGAGGGAGTGTGAGAAGGTGAGGAAGTGAGTGAGTGAGGGTGAGGGACCATGGTGGAGAAGCTCTCCATCTTCTCTTGTCTTCTTCTCTTCTCTCGTCTCGTGCGCATGGCTATAGAGGATGGACCAAGGTGGAGGATTCAGGATGTTTGAGCTTGCATCTTGAATCGTGGAGCTATTGGAGGGCTTGAGGGAGGAGGTTACTCCATCGAGCATCAAGATAACCTCACTACACTTGTAGGATTGAAGACATGTCGGCTAGGTGAGAGATAGCCATTTGTGCTTGCTTGAAATGATTGAAACAATAAGCGATCCGTAGGTCTTGGTGGCAGTTGAGCTCTACATTTTGGTTCTGTTTTGTTGGGACAAATGAATTCAAGCTTGAGCACTTGCGTGCTTCAAATTGAGTGTCGAAGTAGGATTCATCCCCGAACTGGTGCTCTTTGTAGCTAGGATATTTGGGAGTTTAAACTTTGAATCAAGTAAGTATTTTGTGTTTTAAATGATTTGGGAAGTAAGAGGAATCATTTCAATACTTTGGTTGTGATTTTTGTTGCATTTAGAGTAGCCTAGGACTTGGAAATCAAAGCATAGTTGTAGGGTTGTTGTTGTAAACAGGCCCAAAACAAGGGCAAAAAGTGGGCAAATTTTTGTTAGAAAAGCAAGAGCAAAGCACGGGGCAACCCTCGAGTGTTAGCCCAGGTATATAAGACCCAAGGATGTTGAGATATCGAGCTCCACTCGTGATATGCCAGGGTGACCGTTGTGTATTTATGTCACCGACTTGTCAGTTGCAGACGCGGTTGGTACACCGCCCATGAATAATAGCTACATGATAGCTATCCTTATCTACTCTAGTTCGTGGCTCAGTTAGTATGCCACCTTAGTTAGTTGAGTTTGGTTTTGAGACCCATATCTAGGGTTCTTCTATTTCTTTGTACTAGAGTTCTTTTGGCTTACACAACTAAGAAGAGGAAAACTGTTTTCAGCCTCCACCCTTGTGTGTCTTCCCCCATTGTGCAAGCAAGAAAGCTTCAAGCGAGACTCCTTCCTTCTCTCCCACAATCTTGACATGGTATCAGAGCCTTGTTCGTGGTAAGGAGCTCAAGAAAGCAAGCCAAGCTCACGGTGTTCTGGTAAGAGGAGCAGTGTTGCTTTCATTTTCTGTTTTGGGAGCAGATCTCTGCAGGTAGCACAGCCGGAAAGTGCAGGAGTGCATTGTCTCAGGTTGAGACGCCCTTCGCGGTGAAGCAAGAGGGCAGTATATGCTGCGGGAGAAGGCTTTAGCCCTCGGCGACCTTGTTTTTTTGATTTGAGGCCATTTCGGGGCCTGTTTTGCAGACGGAAGTTTTCTGCACGCACTCAAGAAAAGGCTCAATTTTATGCTGTGCGACCACTGTTCTACAGGTCGGTGAAAAGTTACTGTAGAAATTGCATCGTATGCTTGTGCGCAGAGACATTGGGAGTTTCAGAATCATCCTTGGTTCCTGTTTATGCAAAATCGTCACTAGGAAGTGACTGTGTGGTCAAATACCACTTTCGCCAGTTTTGCAGATTTGCCCTTGTGAGGGTGAAGCTGAGTTTTTGCAGTGACAGAATTTTTCACAGTGTTCTGTAATGGCGTCTGATTCTCTCTCACAGATTGTCACTAAAAAGCTTGACAAGAACAACTTCCAGGCATGGAAGTTTAGAATGACGAATTTCCTTATGGGAAAAGGATATTGGGAATTTGTTGCAGGAAATGAAGAAGAACCAGTTCTTCCTGATGTTCCCAATCAACAACAAATGCAGGCATTCAAAGCATGGCATGAGAGAGCCAGGAAAGTTATGTACTGGCTGTCTATCAGCATTTCAGACTCTATGATTGTGCATATTCAGGATGCAAGTACGCCAAAGGAGGCATGGGATACTTTGTCAAAAATGTATAGCACAAATACGCAAGCCAGGAAAATGCAGCTCAAGCAAGAGTTGCATAATGTGCAAAGAGAAAGTATGAGCATCAACGACTACCACATGAAGGTGAAGAAGATTGCAGATGCACTTGCTTCCATTGGGTCGCCAGTGGAAGATGATGATTTAGTTTCCGTGACCTTGAATGGTCTAGGAAAGGATTATGCACAGTTTCGGACATCCATTTCAGTTCGTGAAAGATTTCCTGATTTTGAGGAGTTGATTGCTCTTCTAATTTCTGAGGAACAGAGAAATGGTGGTGCATCTTCTTCAGGAGGAACTTCAAAAGAAGCTGTCTTCTACTCAAATGCTGGAAGAGGTAGAGGCAGAGGTAGAGGAGGCCGATTTCGAGGCCGTGGCAGAAATCAGAATATGCAGCAAACTCAAGAAAACCAGTCCTATGGAGGAGGACGTGGTAACTCTAGAGGCAGGGGGAGCCAAAGAGGTCGTGGTGGATGGCAAAGAGGCCAAAATGCAAACAGTAATGTTGAATGCTACTACTGTGGTAAAATGGGTCATATGACTAAAGACTGCTATAAAAAGCAGAATGACATCATGAATGGAAAACTGCAACAAGGGAATTATGCATCTTCTAGTAGACAGGGTGATGACAGAAATGAGCATTTGTTCATGGTGCAGCACATGAACAATTCTATGACAAGTGCAGAAGAAAGCAATGATGTATGGTATGTTGACTCAGGTGCATCAAACCACATGACAGGTCATGCAGAATGGATGGAGGATGCAAGGAAAATGGAAAAACCAGGATTTGTGGAGACTGGTGATGATACTGCACATCCTATTGTGCAGATTGGAAAAATTCCCTTGTCTATGCAGGGTGGGAAAAAGAAATACCTGTCCAATGTATTTCATGTCCCGAATATCACCAAGAATCTGGTTTCAGTTGGTCAAATGGTTGAACAGGGCTTGCAGGTCAGATTTAATCCTCATGGATGCTTTGTTGAGGATATGAAAAATAAAGGTCGCTTGATAGCAAAAGGAAAGAAGAAGGGCAGAATGTTTACATTGGATGCAGACATGTCTGAATTGAGTGCAGCAATGTTTGCACATGGGACCGGTGTAGCTGCAGATATTGATATCTGGCATAAACGCATTGGTCATGTTAATGTACAGCGACTTAAATCAATGCAGGCCCAAAATATTGTTGCAGGATTGCCCAAATTCAAGGTTGCAGAAATGCATAAGGTATGTGAAGCCTGTCAGTTTGGAAAACAGGCAAGGAAACCATTTCCTAGACATGTTCAAGAGAGTGAGAAGCCATTGGAATTGATTCACTCTGATGTGTGGACAACTAAAGCTGCATCTCTTGGAGGCTGTCATTATTTTGTCAGTTTTATTGATGACTATAGCAGAAAAATTTGGGTGTATTTTATGAAAAAGAAAAGTGAAGTTTTTGGGCATTTCAAAACTCTTAAAGCTATGGTTGAAAAAGAAACAGGCTTGCAGATAAAATGCCTAAGGTCAGATGGAGGGGGAGAGTACCTCTCAAATGAGTTTGCAAAGTTCTTGCAGGAGCATGGCATAAAGCAGCAATATTCATGCAGTTATACCCCACAACAAAATGGAATTGCAGAAAGGAAAAACAGGCATATTGGAGAGGTATCTCGTGCCATGCTCAATGAAAAAGACTTGCCAGATTTTTATTGGGCTGAAGCAGTTGCTACAGCAGTCTACATAATGAACAGGACTCCCACTGCAGCAATACATGGAATGACTCCAGAGGAGAGGTATACTGGTAGGAAACCAGATATTTCTCATTTGAAAATTTTTGGTTGCATTGCCTATGTACATGTGCCAGATGAGCTGAGATCCAAGTTGGATCCAAAAGCTGAGAAGTGAATCTTTATTGGTTACTCTCTGCAACAAAAAGGGTATAGATGCTATAACCCTTCTACTCGTAAGTTTACAGTGAGCAGAGATGTTGTTTTTGATGAGATGAGTAGCTGGTATAAACCAGTAAATGTGATTGATGATGAAGATGCACAAAATGGTAATGCTACACAGAATTCACAGCAGCAGTCACAAAATATTAGTGGACCTGGAGCGTCCTCTAGCAGTGGTTCACATTCTTCGCCATGGACAGGCAGATTGAGATCAGGAGAATCTTCTCAAAGCAATGCAGATAGTGGTATGCAGGTATCACGAAAAGGAAAAGAGAAGGTTGATCAGCCCATGTTTGATGTGAATGCAGGTCACTCTTATGTGGATGGTGAATCCAGTGGCTCAGAACAGAGCATTGATGATGAGTTGGGTATTCCTTCTATTGTTACACCTGGAGTAAGGAAGACCAGGGATGTTTTGAGAGCACCTGGGAGTGAACCTACTTTGCGCAGGTCTACGAGAGCTAGATATCCTGTGGATAGGCTGAAATATGATGGATTTACAGCCATTCACTATGCATATATGGTCAAAGTGATACAGGAACCAGAACCCACTTCTTTTGAGCAAGCCATGGAAAAAGAAAAATGGGAGAAAGCCATGGATGAAGAAATGGATGCCTTGGAAGCAAATGCTACATGGGAGTTAGTACCTTTGCCTAAAGGTAAGAATGCAATTGGTTGTAAGTGGGTTTATAAGGTGAAGCACAATGCTGATGGTTCTGTGAACAGATACAAGGCAAGATTAGTAGTCAAGGGGTATGCACAAACATATGGCATTGACTATGAAGAAACATTTAGTCCGGTTGCAAGGATGGCAACCGTAAGAGCAGTCATTGCTATGGCTGCATCAAAGGGATGGTCTTTACATCAGATGGATGTAAAGAATGCCTTCTTGCATGGTGATTTGCAAGAAGAGGTCTATATGGAGCAGCCACCAGGTTATGTGCATGCTGTTCATCCTGAGTTTGTTTGCAGGTTGAAGAAAGCCTTGTATGGCTTGAAGCAAGCACCTAGAGCATGGTCTGACAAGATAGGACAGTATCTTGTCACTATTGGCTTTCAGATTTCCAAGGCAGATTTCTCACTTTATGTGAGAAAAACAGAGAAATGTATTATGCTGCTTGTCATTTATGTTGATGATTTGATTATGACAGGTGACAGTGATGAAGATATCCTTCATGTGAAAATGCTATTGAAGCAGAAGTTTGAGATGAAGGATTTGGGAGAGCTGCGTTATTTCTTGGGCATTGAGGTGATTAGATCACCAAGTGGGATACAGCTCTTGCAGAGGCAATATGGATTGGACATGCTGTCCAAATATGGGATGACAGGCTGTAAGCCTATTTCAGTTCCTTTGGAGCAGAATGTGAAGCTGAGCACAGATGCAGGTGAGCTTCTAGAAGACCCTACTATGTACAGACGCATAGTAGGAAGTTTGATTTATATGACTATTACCAGGCCAGATTTGAGCTATGCTGTTGGATTGGTAAGTCAGTTTATGCAGGCTCCAAGGAAACCACATTTGGATGTGGCTAGACGCATACTCAGGTATGTGAAGTCCACATTGCAGTATGGACTATTTTATGAGACTGGGGTTCAGATACAGTTGCATGGATACACTGATGCTGATTGGGCTGGTAGTATTTCTGATAGACGATCTACCAGTGGATATGTATTCTCTTTTGGGAGTGCTGCAGTCACTTGGAGCAGCAAGAAACAGCCTACAGTTGCCTTGTCGAGCACAGAGGCTGAGTACAGGGGTGCAGCAATGGCTGCATGTGAGGTAGCTTGGTTGCATAAGCTACTTTATGATATGCATCAGTCTACAGATGGGCCAGTTGTCATTTATTGTGACAACATGAGTAGTATACACTTGGCAAATAACCCAGTCTATCATGCTAGAACAAAGCACATTGAGGTGCATTATCACTATGTGCGAGAGAGGGTTTTACTAGGTCTTATTGATCTAGTTTATGTCAGCACAGAGGATCAGGTAGCTGACATATTTACGAAGGCATTGGGCGCAGAGAAGCTGCGCAAGTTCAGAGACCTGCTTGGTGTGCAGGAATTGGGATTGAGCTCGAGGGGGAGTGTTGAGATATCGAGCTCCACTCGTGATATGCCAGGGTGACCGTTGTGTATTTATGTCACCGACTTGTCAGTTGCAGACGCGGTTGGTACACCGCCCATGAATAATAGCTACATGATAGCTATCCTTATCTACTCTAGTTCGTGGCTCAGTTAGTATGCCACCTTAGTTAGTTGAGTTTGGTTTTGAGACCCATATCTAGGGTTCTTCTATTTCTTTGTACTAGAGTTCTTTTGGCTTACACAACTAAGAAGAGGAAAACTGTTTTCAGCCTCCACCCTTGTGTGTCTTCCCCCATTGTGCAAGCAAGAAAGCTTCAAGCGAGACTCCTTCCTTCTCTCCCACAATCTTGACAAAGGAAGGGGGAAGAAAGGCTCATTTTTAGTATAGCAGTGAGAGAGAGAGTCAAGTTTTGAGGAGTCAACTCCTTGATCCTTACGGACGGGTGTTTCCATCATCCCAGGTGAGCTAGACTTGACCCCTGGCTATTGTTTAATGTTCCTGTGAAGTTTGAAAGCAAGTGCTTGCCACCGTGGATCGAATTGGGCAAATTTATGCCTTGTCGGTGAACTTGTCATACGGAATTGGCCTGTCTGATCCCTAGAATCGAAAAATCGGATCGGTCGATTGCCTTGGGGGAACCGAAAATCAGCCTTTGGCCTTAGAGAATCAGCCCATCTAATTTGACCAGGTTTGATTCTAAGAATTGGATGAAATCAAATGAAGCCAAAAATCGACCGAAGCTAATAATCGGCCTGTTCGATTATGAGAATCAGAGGATTGAGAATCAACTGAGGCTATATCCAAAAAAAAAAACAACAAAAAACCACAATTGAGTGGCCCTGCTAATCAATGCATAGACCGTAGTCCAATCGAGTATAGGACGATATAGCAAAAATCCTAGCAGACCTAAGAGTAGCCAATAATCGCGCTTAGAGACAAACTAGGCCAGGACAAAGAGAGCGGAGTGAACACGATAACTATTTCTTTGCATTCGCACACCACTCTGATATGAACACTTGAAGCGTACTGAAGAATGTTGAAAGCTTGATTTCGCACCATGCATAGAAAAGACACCATGCACACAGTGAGTGAATATAAGTTGAGGATTGGTTGCAATAAAAAGGAATGCAATCAGAGATAATAACAAAATGAACCCACTAGTAGGAGATAACCCCAAACATAGAATAAAGCCTTGGACCACGAGACCACCAAGAAGGGCAAGAAGCAAGCGCCATTGGAACTACAACTGTCCTCGACCTGCTCAACCTCGCTCATAGCCAACCTAGCGGACCAAGAAATAGTTAGCATGGCAGGAATAGGCACGAACTTTGAAAATGATGAGCTAAATGTGAAGGACTTCTCGATCGAGATCCAACAAACGATAGGGCAATATGACCTACAAGTGAAGGTAGACCATCAAGATAGGCTAGCCCAAGAGATCATAGCTGACTTTGAGGAAGAGAGAAAGCTAGCATGATAGGTGCTGCAGCACATGGCAACATATAATGAAGAGCAGCTAGTTAGGAACTTGCAGCGAGACATGGAGATGCAAGAGGCCCATCGAATACTAGCACTAGCCAATAGGAACCGAACAGGACCAAACATAGAGAGGGAGAGAGCGCTAGAAGCAGATCTTACGTTGAGCAAGCTTTTGACAAAGCGACTCCTAGACAACACTGCTACAGAGTAGAGTGGAGTAGCATTGGTAACCTCATTGCTAGCAGGAATAGGAATCAACCAAGGCTCTAGGAACCAATTGAAAATCCATGCAATTGCAAAGAAGCTAGATAAGTATCAACTTAGTGACGATCCGTATAGCTTTGTAGAGCAGTTCGAGCAAGTTTGCGAGGCAAATGGCCTCACTGACCTCACTCAATGCACACAAGATTTTGGCTTATGCCTAGGTGATAAGGGCAGAACATGGTATACTAGCTTAGACGCAGTGGATAGGACCAACTTCAATGACCTCAAGAGTCTCTTCATCAAGAGATTCTCTGAGGCAGGATATTCCAACAATGTCATAGTCAGGCTGATGAACATCAAGAAGAGGGACAAGGAGGACATTAGGGACTACATTACTTACGTGCAGAGTCTCTTTAAGATGATCTTGACCAATGAACAACCAATGGAGAGAGCTATATCCATGGTGTTTATCAATGGAATCCATAGTGAAGAGCTCTATAAGGCCTTATCAGGCAACTCAAGTTTGCATAGAGATGCACTGGCCAGAGTCTTTGAAGAAGCTATATGAGTGGATGATTAGCTAAAGGAGAGAAGCTCTAGGAGTACGAACCGAGATGAGGATAGGTCTAGAACTTTAGAGAGAGCCACTATGTCTAGTGAATGATCAGGATAGACCACGCAAGATAAGGGAAAGGCCATTGATGACCAAAGCCATGACCAGAGTCAAGAGCTGGCCGAGATGAAAATGGAGCTAGCTAGATTGTAGGAATTAGTGAAGAGACCTACAAGGCCTCATATCCAATGTGTGTATTGTGGCAGAAACCACCTTTTAGCTGAGTATCAGGACCCCAGGGTTCAACCTTGCACTAATTGCGGTAGGTTCCACCATGATGCCATGCATTGCAAGATACCAAGGAGAATCCCATACCCACAAGCCTACAACCAACCATACCTAGGGAACCGACTGCCAAACTTCTTCGGGAGAGGAGCCCCATTGGCTCTTCTGGCACCTAATGATGCTAAACTAGCCATTCCTAGGATGGAGATTAATCCCACATGTATAGCTAGGCTACCAGGACCCTTCGTAACCCATCCACTGAGCAATACTCTATTCCACTACGTGGAGGAGCCCAGTGAAGAGGAAGCCTATGTAAACCCTTACATCTCATATGACAAAGAGGGCAACCCAATCCTTATGGATTATATATTGGTTCCGGTGATGGCATTAGGAAGAGGTAGAGGTAGAAGTAGAGGCTTGGACATGCAGACACCCAAGCCACATCTCTTCGCACTGGCTTGAGAGGGAGCTAGCCAACCGAGAGAAGGCATACCTTAAGTGCATGCAGTGTGGAATCACTCAATTGTTCATAGATTTCCCTAAGCGAAAACCAACCACTAGCTCAACAATCATACCATCAGTACCATTAGGGCCGTTTGGAGTCAAAACGCTCAATGGGGAGGCTACTCCCATCCCATTGCATGTGATGACCCAAGCACAAACAAAATAGGCTGGAACATCATTGCCAAGACCCAATAACTTAGACGCTGCCTCAATAGGGAAAAAGAGCCGGAGCCATAGGCAAAGAAGGAAGAAGATTGAAGCAAAAGGCACACTTAAGACTTAGAGTGCTACATCGTTGCCTGAGGGGAAGAAAGTTACGAATATAGAAGAATAGACATCCGCTCCAAAGTCAACATAAAAGGGGAGTGCATAAGTCAACGAATATCCTAACCCAAGGTGCCAACTCGAGGCAATAGACAAGGTCAAGGAGTGGGTAAGAGAAGCCCGACAACACCTAAAAGATGCTGAGCCTATCTTGGAGGACGATCTAAATGACCTCTCTAGTGCAAGCACACCAGTTTCACCAATGCTCCTTGGGACAAGAGACGATACTGCACCTCAAGCAACTCCTCTTAGGAAAAGCACGAGAACAACAAAGCATCAAACTGGTCAAGTCTATTGGCCAGGGAACCACGGGGGATTCACTAGTAGTAATAAGGAGACGTCACCTATATGCAAGAAATATATGAAAATATCCCTTATCTAACCCCTATTTATGGGACCTTACCTTATAAAATGTACCTTCCTTCCCTTAAATAACCCCCCTCCCTTACACTCACGTGGTACCACACGGTAAACCCTAGTGAACCCCCCAGGATTCGGTGTGAATGTATCCATCCAACGCTAATTTGAAACCTCTTAGGGATATCTTGGACAAATCAGAGTGGAAGTGGACCAAAGTGCATAACCTAAACTTAATGTACAATTGGGCTTTGGTGATGACTGATGGAAATGAGGATCTAGATCTAGGAGACAATGAGCAGTCCAGACTAGGGAGCTTCAAACAACGAATATGAGGACTGTCAGTCCTTCAACGAAAGCATAGAGGGCATTGATACGATCGAGTATGACACTGATTGGACGAGTAATAGAGTGGATGTCAGCAGAATCCAAGCCATAGGAAAGGAAATACCTTTGGAATTGAACAGGGAATTATGAGAACAGAATGTGATCGTGCCTGGCTAGAGCACATAGGAGCAATCGATTATGAGCAAGTTGGCCTCACTCAACCTAGTGCCGCATCCTTGCTTTGGGCATAGACATCATTTGAATTAAGACTTCTTGGAGAGACTCCCTCTTCTAGCGAAGATGGAGGGTTTGACTCAAAATCAGAGATAAGCTTTGATAGCGACCCCGAAGTACCTCGACCCCCTACAACCAACAAACACACCACGAGAGACTTGCCAGCCAACCTAAGATGCAAGCTATTAAAGGAGAAAGAAAACCCATGAGTTAGAAGCTAAAGAGCATAAGAAAGTGCAAGAGCTACCAGAGAGATTCACAAAATTCAAGAATTACGATAGGGTAGTGATCTTGCTAGGAGCCAAAAAACAAGGGCAAGCGAGTGAGCTAATAGAAGGACTAGCCAAAGTCAAGGAGGTTGATAGGAAGCAAAGCTCATTGCTCTCTTAAAAGAGTACATAGATGTATTTGCTTGGTCCCTCGATGAGCTAAAAGGGATAGATTCGAGTGTAGTGACTCATAACATCCCTATGACACCAAATGTAACACCAGTCAAACAGAGACCATATCCTATGAATCCCAAACATGCGCATGCTGTGAAGGGAAAAATAGACACGGACTAGGTTTCACCCATTGTCATCATTATGAAAAAGAATGGAAAGATTAGATTGTATGTCAATTATAAGAAGGTTAATGCTACCATGAAAAGAGACAATTATCCACTACCATACATAAAGCACATGCTAGAAAGAGTGGCGAGTAAAGAAGCCTACAGTTTTTTGGATAGCTTCTTAGGATACAACTAGGTGTAAGTGCATCCTAATGATATGTATAAGACTGCATTTGCTATTGATGGGGTGTCTTTGCCTATGTAGTTATGCTTGTCAGGTTGACTAATGCACCAACCACGTTTCAACAGCTCGTGTATACCATTTTCAATGACATGCTTAGGCATGAGATAGAGGTATTCAAAGATGATCTCTGTGTCCATTCCACTTGTTGACAGGAACACCTAAACAAGCTCTGTGCTATCTTTGAACAATGTCAATTATATCATCTCTTGTTGAACCCCCTCCTTAAGTGCCAGTTTTGGGTAAAGCATAGATGCATACTAGGGCACGTGGTGTCGAAGAATGGCATTGCTACGAACTTCTCGAGAGTTAGTAATTGTTGACCTTCCACCCCCAACTAATTATAGGGGAGTTTGGTGCTTATTAGGCCATATAAGATACTATTGACGACTTGTGCTAAACTATGCATCGATTGTTAGACCTCACTACAAACTATTTATAATATTTAAGTGGACTGAAGAATTCCATCACACATATGAGGAGTTAAAAAAGATTCTAACAACATCACCTATCTTAAGAGCCCCAGATTAGACCATAACCTTCTGTTGAGATGATAAGCTCAACATATGCGGACATTAATGATGGACCGCCTGGTTAGATGGGTCCACACATCTACACTTAGCACGTTGGTGGTCATTATGACTCTCACATGGCCATTGACTCATTACTTATTATATTCAAGTTGTTACACCTATTTACAATTGGTATAGTTATAGCGCTAGTCGACTAGTGTAGTCGGTTATACATTGTTTGACTTAGTAGGCCACTTTTCTTTATGTTGTATCTTATCTATACTTTGTGTACATTGTAAAGTGTGTGGAAGAAGAAGAAGAAACCAGCAAGAAAACGTTTTGGCCTCCATATCTCTTATTGTCTCTTGAGTGAGCTTCTCCTTGTGCATTCTATGTATGTTCGGCGCAACATCTTGAGCAAGCCCTCCCACCACGTGATTTGTGGTATGATATCAGAGCTACACCATTGATTGAGGCTGGTTTTGAAGGTTAAAGCGAAGGAGAGGAGCCAAGGATTCGAGCAAGCAAGCAACAGGTAAGAAGCTCTTTCATTCTCTACTTCTTCTCTTGGACAATGCCTGTGGAGGCACGGGAAGCAGGAAAGAGAAAAAAACTCAGATTGCAGTGCGATTTGGTGTGCGCGAAGACATAATAATATGCTCCTTTTCTTCACTTGAAACAAGCTCGTGAAGAAAAGGAATGGAATGCAAAAGACATAAAGGTCTTGTATTGGTTATCTACAGTAATTGATAATAATATGCTGGGACATATTAGAAATGTAGAGAATTCATATGCAGCTTGGACCATACTTGAAAGTATGTTTTCCGTAAATACAATGGCATAAAAGATTCAACTCAAGAAAGAGTTGAATACATTGAAGAAAGGGAAGATGTCTATCAATGAGTATGCATTGAAAGTAAGGAGCATTGCAGATGCCTTGGCAGTGATTGATGCAATGCCCGATGATGATGATTTGGTGTCGTCTACCTTGGGTGGACTTAACAATGAAAAGGCTTGGAAGTCTTTTGTAACTTCTGTATATGTCAGAAAGCCATTTCCAGATTTTGATGAGTTGGTCTCCCTTATGATCACTGAAGAGATCAACATGCAGAGTGAGACATCTAAAAAAAGTGGTGAACAGGTCCAAGCTTTCTACTCCAGTTCAAGAAGGAGACGTGGCAGGTCCTCTTCAAGAGACCGTGGTACAGGACGTGGTAGTGACAACTAGCAAAATAGATTGAATAAGAAATTTGGCGATATGCAGGTTTCAGGAGGTCGTGGTAACTTTAGAGGCAGGGGGAGCTTTAGAGAAAGAGGTGGATGGCATAATAGAGGTTTTAACAACTTCGGTATTGTGTGTCACTACTGTGGCAAAATAGGTCATATTGCAGCCCAATGTTATGCTAAGAAATATGTTATTCATAGTGGTAAGTTGTAAGAAGGAAACTATGCATCGTCTTCACGATAGAATGAAGACAAAAATGAACGTCTGTTTGTTATGCAGCATATATTGAATATTGTTACATGAAAGGGAACACATGATGATGTTTGGTATGTTGATTCAGGTACATCCAATCATATGACTAGCCATGCAGAATGGTTTGGAGAGATGCAGGATTTGCAAAATACAGGCTATGTGCAAACAGGTAATGATTCATGCCACCCAATTTCACACATTGGAAAAGTTCCCTTGTCCTTGCATGATGGTAAGACAAAGAGTCTTTTAGATGCATTACATGTGCCATCTATTACAAAGAACTTGGTGTCAATCGGTCAGATGGTAGAGCAAGGGCTGCAAGTCATATTTAATACAAAGGGTTGCTTTGTAGAAGACTTCAATGACAAGTGCAGGTTGGTTGCAAAGGGAAGTAGAGTTGGACGTATGTTTACTCTGGATGCTGGAATTCCTACTATGAATGCTGCTATGTATGCTAAAGAAAAAGGTGTTGTTGCAAATATTGAAATTTGGCACAAACGCATTGGACATGCAAATGTACAAAGGTTGAAATTAATGCAAATCCAAAGGGTTGGTTACAAGTTTGCCTACATTTAGAATTGTAGAATTTCATAAGGTATGCAAAGTATGTTAGTTTGGTAAGTAGGCAAGACAACCTTTTTCACATGATAGAGATGTAAGTAGAAATATCATTGATGCTGTGCATACAGATATTTGGGGGCCTACACAAAATGTATCTCTTGGAGGCCGTTCATACTTTGTCACATTCATTGATGATTGTTCTAGAAAGCTGTGGGTATATTTTATGAAGAGAAAGAGTGAAGCCTTTGAGCACTTTAGAACTTTTAAGGCTGCAGTGGAAAGAGAAACAAGCTTGAAAGTAAAGTTATTGAGGTCAAATGGAGGGGAAGAGTACCTCTCGAATGAGTTAAGGTCTCATGGAATAAAGGGACAATTCACATGCAAGTATACCCCACAGCAAAATGGGGTTGCAAAAAGGAAAAACTGGCATATTGGAGAAGTTGCACGCGCCTTGATGGGGCTGAAAATAATATGCCTAAGCATTTTTTGTCTAAGGTTGTTCATAATGCTATTTATATTATGAATAGAACTCCCACAGCTGCAGTTCACGGTATGACCCCCGAAGAATGTTTTACAGGTAAGAAGCGTGATGTCTCACACTTGAAAGTGTTTGGTTGTATTGCATATGTTCATGTGCCAGATGAGTTGCGGAAGAAACTGGATCCAAAGGCTGAAAATTATGTCTTTGTTGGATACTCTTTAGAGCAAAAAGGGTATCGTTGTTATAACCTTGTCATATGTAAGTTCAGAGTGAGCAGGGATGTCATCTTTGATGAAATGAGAAATTGGTATGCATCTAGTGGTGATGCATTGGATGATGATCATGATCATGATACTCATGTGCAGGCTGAAAAGCAAGAATCACGGACTCTTAGTGGACCAGAGACATCATCTGGTAGTCCTTGGTCTGGGAGACTAAGGAGTAGCTCTACATCTTTAGGTGCATCTAGTAGCACTATAGGTAAAGACAAAGGAAAGAATAAAGTGTCAGATGGCATTGATGCAGTTCTTGATGGAGACTCCAGTGACTCAGAGAGCTTGGATGATGAGCTTGGCATTCCTTCATCAGTGAGAACTCCAGGTGTGCAGAGAGCACGCGTCAATGCAAAAGTTTGAATTTCTTGATGACTTATGATGTTAGGAGGGATGTTGGAAAAGTGGACATAGGACAAGGAGGAGAGATTAAGGAGATGGAAGTGAGACTCAGCCCGTGGACCTAATTGAACAATCCTTAGGATTAGTCCACAAACTCGAAAGAAGGCCTAAAAGAGATGTGTACTCCATGTTGCAGATGGATAAGGACAAGGTACACACCAATAACGACATCAACTTGGAAGATGTGCTAGATAGGGAGATAAAAACATAGGCCAAGCAAGCACATACCCTCTTCTCTAGCCTTTGCAATATAATGTGGTAATGCATAGAATCATTGTCCCCATGTTGGAAAGTGTGGTAGTCAAGGCCCTAGATGAAGTGAACTTGAACTTGTATGTGCAAAAGAAAATCCAGGCCACCTCAATTACGGCACTATCAACAAAGCAGACAGGAGGAGAATCCCTGGCATCAACCACAAAAAAGGAACGCAAAACCCATGCATCAAAGGCCCGATTCGTCGGCTTCGGGGGGATACTCACGACTTTAATTAAAGATGCCATTGGGGAGGTGCAAGGATCCGATCACATGGGGGAGATGCCGAATAGGTCACTCTCTCAAGAGCAAGATGTACCACCAAGTCCTAGAAGCCCGCCATAGTCTCAAAACACGAGAAGAGAACAAGAACTAGAAGATGAAAGGATGGAGAAAAAGAGGGCTAAAAGATGCACCAAGAGAAGGCAAGAGAGGCCAAGAACGCCATCAAGTGAAAGAACTGAAACCTACAGTGAGGAAGAACAGACCTAGTCAACCCAAAGAAAGACCCAAAGACCAAGGAAAGAGACTTCCCAAAAGAAACAAAGGGAAACTAAAGAAAGAATGACAAAGAAAGAGAAAGAGCTACTAAAAGTGCAAAGAGAGTCCAAGAAAGCTGAAGAAGAGAGAAGAAACAAAGGGAAGGCTGAACTACAGAGAACAGTAGAAGAATCAAAAAGGGCAAAGGAGGAAAGGAGAAGGAAGGCAGAAGAAGAAGATGAAGAATTGAGGAGGAAGGAAGAAGAGGACTTGGCACGAGCTGTGCACATGTCCGTTGAGGAGCAATGTGGCCACGAGGAATTGGCAGCAATGAGACTACCAAGGCAAGACAAGGACCAGTAATTAAGTACCAGGAGACTTGCCTCTGCCCATTCCAAAAGGAAAGGCAAGGCTGCACTCCACCTGTCGATCAAACCCGCCATATTGCTAGCCACCCCAACCATTGCACTGACACAAGGCACCCCAACCATAGTTGATACTTGCAACCCCATGGCATGGGTGCAATTCTTAGTAGAGAAAGCACATACCCCAACACCCAACTTTAGTACAGGGACCCCAATGACATGAATGAAAAGACCAGTAGTAGTTGCAGTTGCTACTACCATTTCAAGGCCGTAGCCCACTAATCATGATGAGCATGTCAAGGAGCTTCACACTCAATTGGAAAGAGCAAAGGAGGAGGAGAAAGCCGTGTTGGCAAAGCTAGAAGCTGAAAGAGAAATGTCAGCTGCTTTCCAACTAGAAAATACATGCTTAGTGGCCATAAAACAAAAAGAAATCTGAAAGGGATGCATGAGACGTGGGAGAGAAGAGCACATACAATGTAGATGCTGTCAACAATGTTATGACAGCCTTATTGTGTCACGAATCGTGTGGTGGGGGGACTTGCTCAAGATGCTGCCCCAAACACACACAGAATGCACAAGGAGAAGCTCACTCAAGAGACAAGAAGAGAGATGGAGGCCAAAACGTTTTCTTACTGGTTTCTTCTTCTTCTTTCACACACTTTACAAAAAGTATAGATAAGATTCAACATAAAGAAAAGTGGCCTAATAAGTCAAACATTGCATAACCGACTACACTAGTCGACTCGTGCTATAACTATGCCAGTTGTAAATAGGTGTAACAACCTGAATATAATAAGTAATGAGTCAGTGGCCATGTGAGAATCATAATGACCACCGAGGTGCTAAGTGTAGGCGTGTGGATCCATCTAACCAGGCGGTCCATCATTAATGTCCGCATGTGTTGAGCTTGTCATCTCAACACTCCCCCTCAAGCTAAATTGCATCTCTGCAACTCCAAGTAAGCTTTAAAACTTTTGAAGCTTCTCTGTACCCAATGCCTTTGTGAAGATGTCAGCTATCTGATACTATGTGTTGACATACACCAAGTCAATCTCACCTGCTAGTACCTTCTCTCTCACAAAGTGATAGTGTACCTCAATATCTTTTGTCCTGGCATGGAACACAGGATCCCTAGCCAACTGTATACTACTCATGTTGTCACAATAAATGACAACTGGACCTTCCACCTGCACATCTAAATCAATCAATAACTTTTGTAGCCATACTACCTCACATGCTGCAATAGCATCACCTCTATACTCAGCCTCTATACTCGACAAAGCAACTGTAGATTGCTTTTTGCTGCTCCAAGCAATTGCGACACTACCAAGAGAGAACATGTATCCACTGGTAGATCTTCTATCAGACATACTACCATCCCAATCTGCATCTGTATATCCAAACACCTGTATATCTGTACCTGCCTCATAGAAAATTCCATAATGTAATGTGGACTTCGCATATCTCAATATGCGTCTGACTGCATCCAAATGTGGCTTTCTAGGTACTTTTGCAACCATACTACCTCACATGCTACAACAACATCACCTCTATACTCAGCCTCTATACTCGACAAAGCAACTATAGTTTGTTTTTTTATGCTCCAAGTAGCTGCTGCACTACCAAGAGAGAACATGTATCAGCTGGTAGATCTTCTATCAGACATACTACTAGCCCAATCTACATCTGTGTATCCAAACACCTATACATTTTTACCTGCCTCATAGAAAATTCCATAATGTAATGTGGACTTCACATATCTCAATATGCGTCTGACTGCATCCAAATGTGGCTTTCTAGGTACTTACATAAACTGACTCACTAGACCAACAGCGTAGCTCAAGTCTGGCCTTGTAATGGTCATGCAGATCAAACTCCCCACTATCCTCCTGAACATAGTAGGGTCTTCTATCTCATCCCCAACATCAGCACTCAACTTTACATTTTGCTCCAACGGGACTGAAAGTGGTTTGCATGATGTCATACCATACTTGGACAACATATCCAAGCCACACTGTCTTTGGGACAACCATATACCATCATCACATCTAATCATCTCAATGCCAAGGAAGTACCTTAGCTCACCTAAATCCTTCATCTCAAACTTCTTCTTCAAAAAGTCCTTGACTTCAGCAATCCCACTATCACTATCACCTGTAATAATCAAGTCATCCACATAGATGACTATGATGACCAAACCTGCATCTCCCTTTCTCACATAAAGTGAGTGATCAGCATCAGAAACATAAAAGCCAATATTGACAAGATACTCTCTGATCTTGTCAGACCATGCTCTAGGTGCTTGCTTGAGCCCATAGAGCGCCTTCTTCAACTTGCACACATACGTGGGATGCTCTAAATCTTCATAACCTGCTGATCCATATACACTTCTTCCTGCAAATCACCATGCAAGAAGGAATTCTTCACATCCATTTGCTGTAACCTCCAACCTTTGGCTACTGCCAAAGAAATCACACATCTCTGACAGTTGCCATCCTAACAACTGGACTGAAGGTTTCTTCATAATCTATGCCATATGTCCAGGCATAGCCTTTTGCAACTAGCCTAGCTTTGTACCTACTAATAGAACCATCTGCATTGTGCTTAATCTTATAAACCCACTTACATCCAATAGCTTTCTTGCCCTTCGGCAATGATACTAGATCCCAAGTTTTATTGGCCTCTAATGCAACCATCTCCTCATCCATCGCTGCATCCCAATGAGCATGACTAACAGCCTCCTCAAAACATGTGGGCTCAACATCCTCAATCACTTTCACCATATAAGCATAATGGTGAGATGCATAACCTTCAAAACCAAATCTGTTAACAAGGTATCTGACCCGGCTAGATCTACATACCACCAGATCACTCAATGGAGCCTTTACATTACTATGAGCTCTATGTACACCTGGTGTCCTGACAAAAGGAATGCCAAGCTCATCATCCAATCTCTCTGAGCCACTAGAGTTTCCATCAAGAACTGCATCAATGCCATCTGACACTTTATTCTTTCCTTTGTCTTTACCTGTAGTGCTGTTAGATGCACGTGAAGATGTAGAGCTACTCCTTAGTCTCCCAGACCAAGGACTACCATATGTTAACCCTCAAATGAATGAAGGTGAAAAATCTGAAAAAGCTAAAGCAAAAGACAAAGACAAAGGCCAAGGCAAAGAGAAATGGAAGACAAAGACGCACAAGGAGAAGAGTCCTAAATAAGCGAGAAAGGCACACAAGGAAAAGCGCAAGTCAAAACTTTTGTAAAAGAGCGCAAGCGCATCATGGTTTAATTCAAGGAGCGCCGGGATCTCACTCGTGCAATTTGTAAATATAGACGGGTGGTGGAAAGGAAGCTAGGAAGATAGAAGGACAATGGGAAAAAGGGCCTAGGCTACGGCCGGCCATGTAAAAAAGGGGAAAAATGGACGACCGCCCAAAAGGGATTTAGGGTTTTGTATATAAAGTTGAAAAGTAAATGAGAAGCTCATTCTTGTGTGTGGCAAAAAGTAGCTCTCCTCTTCTTCTTCTTCTTCTTCTTCTTGCTTTCTTGAGCTTGTGCTTGAGAGAGGGAGTGTGAGAGTGTGAGGGAGTGAGTGTGTGAGGGTGAGGGACCGTGGGTTGGAGAAGCTCTCCATCTTCTCCTCTCTTCTTCTCTTCTCTTATCTTGCTCGCAGCAATGGAGCTTGGAGCTTGGAGCGGGAGGATCGAGCTTGCTTGAAGCTTGCACTTGGATCGTGGAGCTACCGGAGTGCGCGGGAGAGGAGGTAACTCGAACGGTATGGAGGTAAGCTCACTACACCTGTATTCTCTCTGTTCGGGTATGGGCTTTTGGTTGCTCTTTTACAAGTGAGGATCCATGCTCGTGTAGAGCCATTACTACACTAGATTCTAATTCAGAGAACCTGTCGCGACGCGCGTTTTCCCTCCAACCTACTTGGGGAAGGTGCGGAGGGAGCCCCCTCTGCGGGGGTCTGGGGGGGGGCAGTCCACCCAGCCGCAGGGCCGTTACGGTAAACACCATGCGCAATTTGGAGGACCGTTTATAACCAAATTTTGAACTACTTGCTCTAAGTTTCAGCCCAGTGATAGATCTGTGATGTGCCTTTAGCTCTACATGGTCTTTGGGGTCAATTTCGGGGTTTAGATGCGTCAGAATTTGATACCTGTCTGATTTCGACAATTTTCTGTTTGATTCTCAAATGTTTGATTTTCAAGAGTTCGATTATCAAAATCGGACATCTGATTTTGTGTTGGTCCGATCGGCCCAATGGTCCGATTTTGGTCACGTCTGATTCTAGAATCGTATCGGATAGGATGGTCCGATTCTAGACTGGTCCGATTCAGGCTGGTCCGATTTTGGCTGTCCGATTTTGATTGATCCGATTTTGACTGGCCCGATTTTGATAGGCCCGATTTTGATTGGTCCGATTTTGGACTGGTCCGATTCTGGACTGGTGGTCCGATTTTGACTGGTCCAATTCTGACCTGTCCGATTCTGGCCTAGTCCGATTCTGGCCTGGTCAGATTCTGGACTGGGTCCTGGACTGGTTCGATTCTAGACTGGTTCGATTCTGACTCATCCGATTCTGGACTAGTCCGATTCTGGATTGGTCCGATTCTGGGACTCGGACGGCCTGGTCCGATGGCGCAGACGGTGGCCTGCGAGTTGTGCACGATGCCTCTATGTCAACGTCTACTCCACTGAATCATCCCTCACCTTCCAAATAGGTAGAAAACACTACAAGGAATTGCCAGACATGCCTGGAATCACTATGGTTCTCGAATCAAATGGCACTCCAAGGATATGTGCCCCTTATTTCCTTGTTTTAGCCTGTTATACAACAACAGAAAACCCTACTATTTGTTTCTTTTTCTTTGTTTTTTCCTATCCTAAATGCATACAAATCACAAAGCAATCACCTACACTACTCCAACATGCTTTTCCAAATCCAAAAAACCAAAAACCTACTTGGTAAGGAGATCGAATACCTCTTCAAACTCCCTCACTTCCTACCTATCTACCTCAAGCACCAGTTCGGGGAAAACCCTACTCCAATGCTTGATTCGAAGTGCGCAAGCGCTCAAGGCTTGAATCCGTGGTCGCGGCAATGGAACCAAAATGTGGGGGCTTTCGCTCGCGAAGCAGAATGCAATATCATCAAGCTATCAATGCGAGGATGACTAGACATGGCAGTCCTGATGATAGATGTACCTTGAGCAACGCTGCACAAACGACCCAAGACCTCAGTAGAGAATCCACGTCTGACTATGCAAGTGGGGACTCAAGGGCATTTGTCAGAAGGCTTAAATTTACAAGCCAAGACCCGGAAGACGAAGACATAGTACCACCTGCTTATCTTAGGGTCAAACTCACCGCGAAAAGAGAGCATACTATTGATGCTTTGATTGATGAAGGAGCAGATTTCAATATCTTGACTTACGAAGCATGGATTCTACTAGGTCAACCAGAGCTCAAACTGACTGATGCAACTCTTAATCCTTACGGGGAACACCCATAAGCACTTCTAGGGAAGTGCAGAATCTTTGTAACCATTGAAACAGAAAGCTTGCCAATCCTGTTTTATGTTCCTCCAAATAGCGAGAATTGTGGAAAGGAAATCCTCCTAGGAAGGCCCTTCAAAAAGGCAACGAAGTGTGAAGCCGACTATATAGCACAGAGGATACACCTAACACTACCAGATTTGAGGATAATCACGACTTTTAGTAAGGGTGACCTCACCAAACCTCGAGGGAAGGGAAAGGAGCATTTTGACATACCAAGCAATCCTAGTAATGAGAGCAAGGAGTTGTTGAAAGAGTTGATACAAGCGCAGGTTGAACAAAGAGAACCAGTGAGTGAGGCTATACTTGAGACAAAAAGGTTAGGAGACAAGGCCAAGGATAGGGTTTGGACTCACAAATATCGTAGAAGACCACGAAAGAAGCCCAAGCCTTATAGGCAAAGGCATCGATGGAGAGCTAGCACAACGCCACGATGGATATCCAAGGCGTTGCTTCGTGCTCAAGGGTATTATGCAGGCAACCGATGGATTTGGGTACCAAAACCCCATGCTAAACCACCTCTATCAGATGCCCAAATTATGTCAAAAGCAAAGAGGCATAGGAGGAAACCTAAACAAAAATCCAAGTCTCGAACCAAAAATATGGGAGTGATTGACCCCCACACGATTGAAGTCAAGAAACCAAACATGACCTATCAAAAAGTAGATCCTCGGTCTAGCGTGCTTAGCAAGCAAATATCAGAGGTAATTGTCGAGCATACACTAGGTCCACTAGTGCCCAAGGAGCCTTTGACTTTCCAAGAGGATAATAAGCACCACATGCACAACATTGCGCATGATAAGGCTGGTTGCTCAACAAAGCTAATGATAGAATCCTCTGTGCCAAGCCCATGTGGGAGTCCCAAATCTCCCACATCCTCTTCACCTAAATGGACACGGGAAGCACGGCAGCAGAAAGCAGCCTTGTGCTGCTGCTCAATCTACACAAGTGAATGCGCAAAGGGCAACAAAAGACATGACCACTTCCGATCCTAGGGACTTGACACCACAGTCTACCAATGGTAGCCCGTCCACTGTGCTGGCCACCACTACTTCCAATCAGGGACCCCAACAGTCACAGCCTTTGGCCATGACAATGCCCCTTATGGAATGTGTCCTTAGTAGTTTACATGTGGAGGAGGTGTCGCAACCAATCCTCGACAACTCTAGCACTTTCAAAGTGCCTAAATCCTAGGCTGAAGGAGTTAAACACAAGGGAGTTGGCTGAAGAGCTAGACTCTCCAAAAAGGGAGGTAGTTATGCTCTCACAACCTAGCGAGGCTATTCAGCAGGCCACGGCCATGTCCCATAAGGACACACTAGAGAGAGAGAATGCTGAGGCCCAACCAAGCACGTCAACGGTTGGCCTAGTCCAAGGTCCTGAGTCGTTGAGAGAGGCACCTTCACTGACCAAGAAAAAGAGGAGAAAACAGAGAAAACATTGAGACGAAGGGCGCTGGAGAGCTAATGAATAAAGCATCGAGTCCATCCACCAATGAGCCCACTGATGCCTCTCCTAATAGCGATGAAACCTTAGACACATCCGTGTGCTCCGACAAATCAAAGCAGTCGTTACCATCAATGGCTGCTTGCAACACTCTGTCCACCGAAAATAGAACTCGCATTAACAAATCAAGGGTGGATACAACACTGTCACGACGGGATGACGACTTCACACCAATCACACCCAAGGAGAACCATGACGTAATAACGAAGCCACAAGAGAAACATGGAAACCCCCAGAGCATGAGAAATCCTAGCATTGGCCAAACTTGCTCATCTAGGCCTAAGCCCCTAGCTATGCTAAAGCCTAAGGAAACTCTTAGAACTTTGCATGAGATAGCAACCGAGCAAGCCTTCGTTGAACATAGAAGTGTCACAGAATGCTTAACTGAGTTGGATGCTAAGCTCAAAGTGCTCGCACGTGTCTACATCCTTGCGGACAATGGCACATTCCCTAAGGAGTAGCTTGAAGAATACTTACCATTCCCCTTATCTTGGGAAGAGGAAGAACATCTTGACGAGCACTATAACAAGCTCTTACATGAACGCATGCGACTCATCTCTGACGAGGAGGCTGACGAACTGCGCTTAACTGTCACCTTCAATGAAGTGCTCTACCGACCGAATCTCATAGACATAGAGCAACTAAAGCGACTGTCAGCAGGCCATAGTCAATTGGAGCAGCGTTGGTGCAAACACCGCGTTGTAATGGCCGAACTAGGGGCTCAGATCATGACAGCCTCTGAGGAGCAATTGGCCAAATGGTGATCCCAAAGGAACCCAACTTATGTGGCACCAACTTCCCTTCGAGTGGTGACTGCCATTCGAGGTATAAACTTGGCTGAACCTAGCCAAGAAAACTCTCTGTTTGATAAGGTTCTCACTGAAGAGGAGTTACATGTTGCCAATAGACTCGGACAAGGGTCCATGCTACTCGATGTGGCAAAATATCTATCAGTACTAAGTAAGCTACCACGAGTGCTGGATACGTGTGCCACGCTCCAGTATAACCCCGAGTTCTACAATTGGTTTTTATCCTCGTGAAGTGATATGGATTCATAAATATGTATATAAATAAACACTGATTTTTGTGTCACCGTGTATAAACAATATCAACACACACAAGCAATGATAATCAAGCGCAGGGAGGAGAGTCAGGTCTGACAGGCTAAGCTCCTCAAGTCCTCCTCTCATCATGCATTTAAAAGCCATGTGACCATCCCCACCTCCAAGTGAAGGGCATGCAACCCACATTACCACCATAGGAAGCCTTGACCAACAACTCTGATGGTGTAGATAGGGTGCAGCCCCTTTTCTATACACCTTCTTCCCTTTCCGATCTATCCTTCCAAGGTTGAGCCCTGCCTAAATTCATGACTACTAGCCGACGTAACTCGGCATGAGCCAAGATCTGCTAATGGTAGGAGGCTAAATATACATCACAGGGGCCATCCCTCTACAACAAGCACTGCATGCCCCACCCCTCCCCTTCTCGTCCTATGCACTTGATAACCTGTACTATAATCCCTTACGTATGAATGGTCTTATCATGTAACAAATCCTAATCCTTGATTCGCATCTTATAGGCCCCCTGCGAGGAAAACATGGAGAACCAAGGGCAGCTAGCTTGCAAGGACGCTCTCCACAGCCGATGGGAACATGCAGTACACACCCCTCCGTCGTTGCGCTACTTTCCCACTCTTAAAAGGTACGCCAAGAAACGCGGCCCCAAGCGACACTACCCCGGACGAAGGCCGAAGAATCCGCGGGCCAGGGGAGCAGATGCTCAAGGAGGCACACACAATGTGGCAACACCAGTGGCACAAACCCCCAACGTACGCTCGGGCACCAGATTCTCAAGGGCAGAAAGGGCAGCTCGGGACAGGGAAGAATTCAATGAACTATTTAAAGGCATTTTGGAAAAGGTGGCAGCCCGGGACTACACCATTCATGTCCCGGCCGACATGTTCCTTGCCCAACCCCACGGGAGCCCCGCACTAGCAGAGCCCTAGTCATCCGACCACCCAGACTCGCCCCGCCTCGTACAAATGGAGTAGCCTCATGTTGAATAAAGGCTTATCAAATGCTACCTCGCCAGGACTTTTTGCCTTTAAATGGTTCAGTGTTGACATGTTCTCAAATTGTACGAACTTTTCATATCTACGTTTAATATAATTCATGTCTTTAGCAAAAGAAAAGCCTAATCAAGCGCAGGTGATAAATATCTAAGTCAACACCATAGAATTCAGATAAGTGATGCCTCCTTGCATTGCACTGGTTTATTATAGTTGGAGCATATACCATGCATGTACTCTCATGAAGTGACAAGTGGATAGAGGATGATACAGGTCTTTGTGCGAAAGTGTTCAATGCCCGATCACCGCAAGACCATCGACCCCACAAAGAGCCGCAGCAAAGCCACGCTGCCGAAAGCAAAAATCACCCTTGCCGACTGCCCACATCGCATGGCCCAAAGCATATTCATGGGCTACGCTCTCTTTCTGGGTCAAGCTCTATAGTTGGCTCACGGTAGTCGTTACCTCAATTGTACCAACATCGCGTCTGTCGCAAGGAGGGTTGCAATATCTCAAGTGTATCTCCCCATCTCAACAACTGCTTCTCTAACAACGAGGCTAGGGCACAATCATCACTGTAATATCCATTTCCTGAGCCTTCAAAGCTTGACATTTTCCAACCCATTAAAAGGCTGATAGCCTCAACATATTGTAATGATTGTACTCAAGCAAGTCCAAAAAACCAAAAAAAAAGGGGGAGAAAAGAGAAGAATATAAAAGAAAGAAAGAAAGAAAAAAGCACAAGAAAAAGAAACCAAAAAAAAAAAACGAACGAAAAGATAAGAAGCACCCACGATCACAGCATAGCACCTAGGGGTCCTCAAATTAGGTACGTCCAGTGACCTTGGTCGACTGGCTCCGTCCCTAGTCCCCTAGCCCTTTAGTATCACCCACAATTGTTCAGGGCACATCAAGGGCAGGACATACCTAGGGAGCTTGTCTCGCCTATGGTTAGACCTGTCACCCTGACCCACTTGCACAATTCTCTCTTGCACTCTACCTTAGTACCATTGCAATCAGTGGTGGTAAGCACCGCACTATTGGCCATGAAAAGTACACCATCCTCATCAAGCAATTCCAATAACTTCCAGCTTACCAAATGTGCGGTGTCCCTGTATTCAATTATGCTATGTCGTGCAGTCACAATGCAAAGGATGTCTCATATACCTTCACGTGTACTTCTTCTCAACATGGACAACTTTGCTTCATCCACACATTGTTATGAGAAACTATCCCACGGTCTTCTAACTACGTAATATCTAAGTATGCACGAGCACTTACATAATATTTGCACCGAAGTATATACACAATTTGGATCCTCAAGTGCAGGACAATACTCTCAGCTTGCTTAGAGTCCGACCTGTCTCCCAAACTAATCAAATATGTCTTGTGCATGATAAGAAGACTAGCACTACCCCTTAGGGAGAGACCACATGAGAGGTTTTCAAATTGCAGGTATTGAAGCCTCCAACGAAATTTCAATCGCCCTTTAGCGACACCCAACTCTAAATGCTTATCCCTTACCATCGGACAAGCCCGTAAAGAATTGTCATGTGCAGAATCCCCAACAAACCTACACTTGTGCTGGCCATCAATGCAATCCCCAACACAGAACAGCCCTACCACCAACTCCAACAACCCTTCCACTAGCAACCTTGGCCACCAATAGGCCCCCAAGACCTTCTTTCAAACCACCACCAACACTCCTCCACGGAAACCACAGGCGTCCTTATCACCCACGTCTTCGGTGCATACTACAGCCTACTACCTATGATGGTGAGTGCCATGGGACTGGCACTCGTCTAGAACGGGGGTAATGTTAACCCTCAAATGAACGAAGGTGGAAAATCCAAAAAAGCTAAAGCAAAAGACAAAGACAAAGGCCAAGGCAAAGAGAAATGGAAGACAAAGACGCATAAGGAGAAGAGTCCTAAATAAGGGAGAAAGGTGCACAAGGAAAAGCGCAAGTCAAAACTTTTGTAAAAGAGCGCAAGCGCATCATGGTTTAATTCAAGGAGCGCCGGGCTCTCACCCGTGCAATTTGTAAATGTAGACGGGCGGTGGAAAGGAAGCTAGAAAGATAGAAGGACAATGGGAAAAAGGGCCTAGGCTACGGCCGGCCATGTAAAAAAGGGAAAAAGGGGACGACCGCCCAAAAGGGATTTAGGGTTTTGTATATAAAGTTGAAAAGTAAATGAGAAGCTCATTCTTGTGTGTGGCAAAAATTAGCTCTCCTCCTCCTCTTCTTCTTCTTGTTCTTGCTTTCTTGAGCTTGTGCTTGAGAGAGGGAGTGTGAGAGTGCGAGGGAGTGAGTGTGTGAGGGTGAGGGACCGTGGGGTGGAGAAGCTCTCCATCTTCTCCTCTCTTCTTCTCTTCTATTCTCTTCTCTTGTCTTGCTCGCAGCAATGGAGCTTGGAGCTTGGAGCAGGAGGATTGAGCTTGCTTGAAGCTTGCACTTGGATCGTGGAGCTACCGGAGTGCGCGGGAGAGGAGGTAACTCGAACGGCACGGAGGTAAGCTCACTACACCCGTAGATATGGATGGCGTGTCGGTTATGTGAGAGGTAGCCATTAGTGCTCGGCTTGGAATGCTTGAAACAATAAGCGGTCCGTGGGTCTTGGCGGTTGAGCGAAAGCCCCCACACCAAATGATGTCTTTGGTCCACTAAGAGTCCATGATTCTTGCTTTTCAGCCTACACATGAGTGTCATGATCATCATCATCATCCCATGCATCACCACTAGATGCATACCAACTGTTCATTTCATCGAAGATGACATCCCTGCTCACTTTGAACTTACATGTGACAAGGTTAGAACAACGATACCCTTTCTGCTCTAAAGAGTATCCAATAAAGACACATTTTTCTGCCTTTGGATCAAGCTTCTTGCGTAGCTCATTTGGCACATGAATGTATGCAACACAACCAAATACCTTCAAGTGTGATACATCAGGCTTCTTGCCAGTAAAGCATTCTTCAGGAGTCATCCCATGAACTACAGCTGTGGGAGTTCTGTTCATAATATACACAGTAGTATGAACAACCTCAGACCAAAAATGCTTAGGCATATTCTTTTCAGCCATCCAGGCGTGTGCAACTTCTGCAATATGCTTGTTTTTCCTTTTTGCAACCCCATTTTGTGGTGGGGTATACCTGCATGTGAACTATCTCTTTATCCCATGAGACCTCAGAAAATCACTAAACTCATTCGAGATGTACTCTCCCCCTCTATCTGACCTCAAGCACTATACTTTCAAGCCTGTTTCTCTTTCAACTGTAGCGTTGAAAGTTCTAAAGTGCTCAAACGCTTCACTCTTTTCCTTCATAAAATATATCCACAGCTTTCTAGAACAATCATCAATGAATGTGACAAATTATGAACTGCCTCCAAGAGATACATTTTGTGTAGGCCCCCAAATGTCTGTATGCACAACATCAAGGATATTTCTGCTTACATCTCTGTCATGTGAAGAGGGTTGTCTTGCCTGCTTACCAAACTGACATGCTTCGCATACCTTATGAAATTCTGCAACTCTAAATGTAGACAAACCTGTAACCAACCCTTTGGACTGCATTAATTTCAGCCTTTGTACATTTGCATGTCCAATGCGTTTGTGCCAAATTTCAATATCTGCAACAACACCTTTTTCTTTAGCATACATAGCAACATTCATAGTAGGAATTCCAGCATCCAGAGTAAACATACGTCCAAGTCTACTTCCCTTTGCAACTAACCTGCACTTGTCATTGAAGTCTTCTACAAAGCAGCCCTTTGCATTAAATCTGACTTGCAGCCCTTGCTCTTTGACCGACTGACACCAAGTTCTTTGTAATAGATGGCACATGTAATACATCTGAAAGACTCTTTGTCTTACCATCATGCAAGGACAAGGGAACTTTTTCAATATGTGAAATTGGGTGGCATGAATCATCACCCGTCTGCACATAACGTGCATTTTGCAAATCCTACATCTCTCCAAACCATTCTACATGGCTGTCATATGATTGGATGCACCTGAATCAACATACCAAACATCATCATGTGTTCCCTTTCTTGTAATAGCATTCAGCATATGCTGCATAACAAACAGATGTTTATTTTTGTCTTCATTCTGTCGTGAAGATGATGCATAGTTTCCTTACTGCAACTTACCACTGCGAATATCATCTTTCTTAGCATAACATTGGGCTACAATATGACCCGTTTTGCCACAGTAGTGACACACAATACCAGAGTTGTTATAACCTCTGTTCTGCCATCCACCTCTTCCTCTAGAGCTCCGTGCCTCTAAAGTTACCACGACCTCCTGAAACTTACATATCGCCAAATTGCTTATTCAATCTGTTTTACTGGTTGTCACTACCACGACGTGTACCACGGCCTCTTGAAGAGAACCTACCATGTCCCCTTCCTGAAGTGGAGTAGAAAGCTTGGACCTGTTCACCACTTCTTTCAAATGTCTCACTCTGCATGTTGATCTCTTCAGTGATCATAAGGGAGACCAACTCATCAAAATCTGGAAATGGCTTTCTGACATATACGGAAGTTACAAAAAACTTACAAGCCTTTTCATTGTTAAGTCCACCTAAGGTAGATGACACCAAATCATCATCATCGGGCATTGCATCAATCACTGCCAAGGCATGTGCAATGCTCCTTACCTTCAGTGCATACTCATTGATAGACATCTTCCCTTTCTTCAATGTATTCAACTCTTGCTTGAGTTGAAACTTTCGTGCCTTTGTATTTACGAAAAACATACTTTCAAGTATGGTCCAAGCTACATATGAATTCTCTGCATTTCTGATATGTCCCAGCATATTATTGTCAATTACTGCAGACAGCCAATACATGACCTTTTTGTCTTTTGCATTCCATTCTTTCCATGCCTTTGTCTCTTCTGCAATTGGAGGATCACTTACCTCCAGCTCCTTTTCTTCACCTGACACAAACTCGTAGAGGCCTTTTCCAATAAGGAAGTCGTGACACGAAACTTCCATGAAAGATAGTTGTTCTTGTCAAGCTTCTTAATGATGGGGTTTCCATTGTTCTCTGCCATTATCACAAAACTAATACCAAACAGCAAGCAAATCTTCTGCAATCCTCTATCTGTAGTGCACAGCAATACACCAGACAAACTTTTTCACTATCTGCTCAACAATACATGCAATTTGCAACCAGTTTGCAGATAAACCTTGTGTTTATTCGCTGGTAAACACCTTTCAACTTACAGATCTGAAATCTATAACCAGTGCACCTATATACAATAGATACTGCTAAAATTGCAAGGTATCTTGAACTACTATCCACAACCTTGCGGCTCTAAAACGGGGCTTGAAATGACCTCAAATGGCCAAAATAGCTTGCAGAAGATTTGCTTGCTGTTTGCTATTAGTTTTGTGATAATGGCAGAGAACAGTGAAAACCCCATCATTGAGAAGCTCGACAAGAACAACTACCCTTCATGGAAGTTCCGTGTCACGAACTTCCTTATTGGAAAAGGCCTCTATAAGTTTGTTTCAAGTGAAGAAAAGGAGCCGGAGATGAGTGATCCTCCAACTATAGAAGAGACAAAGGCATGGAAGGAATGGAATGCAAAAGACAAAAAGGTCATGTATTGGCTATCTCCAGTAATTGATAATAATATGCTGGGACATATTAGAAATGCAGAGAATTCATATGCAGCTTGGACCATACTTGAAAGTATGTTTTCTGTAAATAAAAAGGCACGAAAGATTCAACTTAAGCAAGAGTTGAATACATTGAAGAAAGGGAAGATGTCTATCAATGAGTATGCACTGAACATGCCTTGGCAACGATTGATGCAATGCCCGATGATGATGATTTGGTGCCGTCTACCTTGGGTGGACTTAACAATGAAAAGGCTTGGAAGTCTTTTATAACTTTCCTATATGTCATTAAGCCATTTCCAGATTTCGATGAGTTGGTCTTCCTTACAAAAGACTTTCGTATATGTCAAAAAGCCATTTCCAGATTTCAATGAGTTGGTCTCCCTTATGATCACTGAAGAGATCAACATGCAGAGTGAGACATCTAAAAGAAGTGGTGAACAGGTCCAAGCTTTCTACTCCACTTCAGGAAGGGAACATGGAAGGTACTCTTCAAGAGGCCATTGTATAGGACGTGGTAGTGACAACCAGCAAAATAGATTGAATCAGCAATTTGGCGATATGCAGGTTTCAAGAGGTTGTGGTAACTTTAGAGGTAGGGGGAGATTTAGAGAAAGAGGTGGATGGCAGAACACAGGTTTTAACAACTCTGGTATTGTGTGTCACTACTGTGGCAAAACGGGTCATATTGCAGCCCAATGTTATGCTGAGAAAGATGATATTCGCAGTGGCAAGTTGCAGCGAGGAAACTATGCGTCGTCTTCATGACAGAATGAAGACAAAAATGAACGTATATTTGTTATGTAGCATATGTTGAATGCTGTTACAGGAAAGGGAACACATGATGATATTTGGTATGTTGATTCAGGTACATCCAATCATATAACCAGCCATGTAGAATAGTTTGGAGAGATGTAGGATTTGCAAAATACAGGTTATGTGTAGACGGGTGATGATTCATGCCACCCAATTTCACACATTGGAAAAGTTCCCTTGTCCTTGCATAATGGTAAGACAAAGAGTCTTTCAGATATATTACATGTGCCATCTATTACAAAGAACTTGGTATCAGTCGGTCAGATAGTAGAGCAAGGGCTGCAAGTCAGATTTAATGCAAAGGGCTGCTTTGTCGAAGACTTCAATGACAAGTGCAAGTTGGTTGAAAAGGGAAGTAGAGTTGGACGTATGTTTACTCTGGATGCTGGAATTCCTACTATGAATGATGTTATGTATGCTAAAGGAAAAGGTGTTGTTGCAGATATTGAAATTTAGCACAAATGCATTGGACATGCAAATGTAGAAAGGCTGAAATTAATGTAGTCCAAAGGGTTGGTTACAGTTTTGCCTACATTTAGAGTTGCAGAATTTCATAAGGTATGCGAAGCATGACAGTTTGGTAAAGCAGGCAAGACAACCCTTTTCACATGACAGAGATGTAAGCATAAATATCCTTGATGTTGTGCATACAGATATTTGGGGGCCTACACAAAATGTATCTCTTGAAGGCAGTTCATACTTTGTCACATTCATTGATGATTGTTCTAGAAAGCTGTGGGTATATTTTATGAAGGGAAAGAGTGAAGCCTTTGAGCACTTTAGAACTTTCAAGGCTGTAGTTGAAAGAGAAACAGGCTTGAAAGCAAAGTGCTTCAGGTCAGATGGAGGGGGAGAGTACCTCTCGAATGAGTTCAGTGATTTTCTGAGGTCTCATGGGATAAAGAGACAATTCACATACAGGTATACCCCACAACAAAATGGGGTTGCAGAAAGGAAAAACAGGCATATTGCATAAGTTGCACGCGCGTTGATGGCTAAAAAGAATATGCCTAAGAATTTTTGGTCTGAGGTTGTTCATACTGTTGTTTATATTATGAATAGAACTCCCATAGCTGCAGCTCATGGTATGACCCCTGAAGAATGTTTTATAGGTAAGAAGCCTAATGTCTCACACTTAAAAGTGTTTGGCTATATTGCATATGTTCATGTGCCAGATGAGTTGCGGAAGAAACTGGATCCAAAGGCTGAAAAGTGTGTCTTTATTGGGTACTCTTTAGAGCAGAAAGGGTATCATTGTTATAACCTTGTCACATGTAAGTTTAGAGTAAGCACGGATGTCATCTTTGATGAAATGAGCAGTTGGTATGCATCTAGTGGTGATGAATTGGATGATGATGATGATCATGACACTCATGAGCAGGCTGAAAAGCAAGAATCACGGACTCTTAGTGGACCAGAGACATCATTTGGTAGTCCTTGGTCTGGGAGACTAAGGAGTAGCTCTACATCTTTAGGTGCATCTAGTAGCACTACAGGTAAAGACAAAGGAAAGAGTAAAGTGTCAAATGGCATTGATGTAGTTCTTGATTGAGACTCCAGTGGCTCAGAGAGCTTGGATGATGAGCTTGGTATTCCTTCTGTCAGGATACCAGGAGTATAGAGAACTCATAGGAATGTAAAGGCTCCATTGAGTGATCCAATGGTACGTTGATCTAGCAGGGTCAGATACCTTGTTAACAGATTTGGTTTTGAAGGTTATGTAGCTCACCATTATGCTTATATGGTGAAACTACTTGAGGATGTTGAGACCACATATTTTGAGGAGGCTGTTAGTCATGCTCATTGGGATGCAGCAATGGATGAGGAGATGGTTGCATTAGAGCCCAATAAGACTTGGGATCTAGTATCATTGCCGAAGGTCAAAAAAGCTATTGGATGTAAGTGGGTTTATAAGATTAAGCATAATGCAGATGGTTCTATTAGTAGGCACAAAGTAGGCTGGTTGCAAAAGGCTATGCCCAGACATATGGCATAGATTATGAAGAAACCTTCAGTCCAGTTGCTAGGTTGGCAACTGTCAGATGTGTGATTGCTTTGGCAGTAGCCAAAGGTTGGAGGTTGCAGCAAATGGATGTGAAGAATGCCTTTTTGCATGGTGATTTACAAGAAGAAGTATATATGGATCAGCTAGCAGGTTATGAAGATTTAAAGCATCCCATGTATGTGTGCAGGTTGAAGAAGGTGCTCTATGGGCTCAAGCAAGCACCTAGAGCATGGTCTGACAAGATCAGAGAGTATCTTGTCAATATTGGCTTTTATGTTTCTGATGCTGATCACTCACTTTATGTGAGAAAGGGAGATGCAGGTTTGGTCATCATAGTCATCTATGTGGATGACTTGATTATTACAGGTGATAGTGATAGTGGGATTGCTGAAGTCAAGGACTTTTTGAAGAAGAAGTTTGAGATGAAGGATTTAGGTGAGCTAAGGTACTTCCTTGGCATTGAGATGATCAGATGTGATGATGGTATATGGCTGTCCCAAAGACAGTATGGCTTGGATATGTTGTCCAAGTATGGTATGACAGCATGCAAACCACTTTCAGTCCTGTTGGAGCAGAATGTAAAGTTGAGTGCTGATGTTGGGGATGAGATAGAAGACCCTACTCTGTTCAGGAGGATAGTGGGGAGTTTGATCTACATGACCATTACAAGGCCAGACTTGAGCTACGCTGTTGGTCTTGTGAATCAGTTTATGCAAGTACCTAGAAAGCCACATTTAGATGCAGCATATTGAGATATGTGAAGTCCACATTACATTATGGACTTTTCTATGAGGCAGGTACAGATGTATAAGTGTTTGGATACACAGATGCAGATTGGGTTGGTCGTATATCTAATAGAAGATCTACAAGATACATGTTCTCTCTTGGTAGGGCAGTAGTTACTTGGAGCAACAAAAAGCAATCTACAGTTGCTTTGTCAAGTACAAATGCTAAGTATAGAGGTGTTGTTGTTGCAGCATGTGAGGTAGTATGACTGCAAACGTTATTGGCTGATTTAGATGTGCAGGTGGAAGGTCCAGTTGTCATTTATTGTGACAACATGAGCAGTATACAATTGGCTAGGAACCCTATGTTCTATGCTAGGACAAAACATATTGAGGTACACTACCACTTTGTGAGAGAGAAGGTATTAGCACGTGAGATTGACTTGGTGTATGTCAACACACAGGACCAGATAGTTGACATCTTCACAAAGGCATTGGGTACAGAGAAGCTTCAAAAGTTTCAAAGCTTACTTGGAGTTGTAGAGATGCAGTTGAGCTTGAGGGAGAGTGTTGAGATGACAAGGTCAACATATGCGGACATTAATGATGGACCGCCTGGTTAGATGGGTCCACACATCTACACTTAGCACATCGGTGGTCATTATGACTCTCACATGGCCACTGACTCATTACTTATTATATTCAGGTTGTTACACCTATTTACAGCTGGCATAGTTATAGCACCAGTCGATTAGTGTAGTCGGTTATGCATTGTTTGACTTAGTAGGCCATTTTCTTTTATGTTGTATCTTATCTATACTTGGTGTACATTGTAAAGTGTGTGGAAGAAGAAGAAGAAACCAGCAAGAAAACGTTTTGACCTCCATCTCTCTTCTTGTCTCTTGAGTGAGCTTCTCCTTGTGCATTCTATGTGTGTTCGGTGCAGCATCTTGAGCAAGTCCCCTCACCACGCGATTCTTGACAACTTGTAGTGCATAGCAATACGCCAGATAGCCTTTTTCATTATTTGCTCAACAATACATCCAATCTACAACCACTTTGTAGATAAACCTTGTGTTTATTTACTGGTAAAAACCCTTGAACTTACAGATCTAAAATCTATAACCTGTGCACCTATATACCGCAGACACAGCTAAAATTGCAGGATACCTCAAACTGCTGTCCACAACCTTGCGAGTCTAAAACGAGGCCTGAAATGACCTCGGATGGCCAAAATAGTAGCGGGAAAGCCCTAAAGGGATAATCTGAAGAATACACAGCGCTCTTCGCGCACACCAAATCTCACTACAATCTAAGATTTTTGCTCTGCCCTGCTTCCGGTGCCTCCATAGGCACTATCCAAGAGAAGAAGTAGACAATGATTTATCAAATTCAAGGCTACAGTGACGAAGATACCTTCTGTATCGGAGACCTTGATGGTTGCGATGTGATTCTTGGCATGCCCTGGAATCATAGAGTAGATTCAACCATCTTCTCTTAGAAAAAGAAGGTAGAACTCACCAACAAAGGCAAGAAGTACGAGATCCAAGCTGGAGACACCATACCTATGGTAAGCCATATGCAAGTCTCTAGAGCAATTAAGGATTGTGTTCAATGTTGTCTGCTTTATGTCACTGATGTAAAAGATAATATGAATGCTGAAAACCAAGAGCAACTTCAGCTCTTGGAAAAGTATAAAGATTGTTTTTTGGAAGATCTTCCTTATCAGCTTCCCCCAGAAAGGCCAGAAGACCATCATATTGATATTATCCCGGGCAGTTCTCCTCCTAATATAGTACCATACCGTGTGAGCCGTCCTCAATAAGAAGAAATCAGAAAGCAAGTCGAAGACCTACTCAACCGTGGGCTAATTAGGCCAAGTAGCTCACCATTTTGTTCACCGGTTCTTCTTGTTCAAAAGAAAGATGGCACATTCAGGATGTGCATTGATTATCGAGCCCTCAACAAAATCACCGTGAAGAATCGGTTTCCTATTCCCAGAATTGACGACATTTTGGATCGTCTAGGAGGCTCAAAGGTTTTCAGCCGCATTGATTTAAAGAGTGGTTATCATCAAATTAGGGTAATACCACAAGATGTACACAAAACTGCTTTCCGCAATTCATACGGTCTTTATGAATTCTTGGTGGTTCCTTTCGGATTAACCAATGCACCAGCCACCTTTAATCGAATGATGGAGCGCATCTTTAGAGAGCATCGACAATATGTCGGTACTTTCTTTGATGATATTCTTGTCTTTAGCAAGAATGAAGAGGAGCATCATCAACACTTGGAAATTGTTCTACAATTACTACAACAAAATCAACTCTTGGTAAATGGTAAAAAGAGTGAATTTTTCATGCATAAAATAAATTACCTTGGGCATGTCATCTCTTTTGAAGGGATTCAGATGGATCCTGAAAAGATCAGGATAATCCAAGAATGGCCTCATCTTCGTGATGTACATGAGGTGCGATCGTTTCTTGGCTTATGTTCTTATTACCGCCGCTTCATCAAGCATTTTGCACATATGGCTTCTCCACTTCATGACCTTACAAAGAAGAAGATCTCTTTCCAATGGAAGGAAAAAGAGAAGGCAGCCTTCACAAGGCTGAAAACAGCTCTTACTTCTGGACCTGTTCTTATCATTCCAGATCTGGTAAAACCATTTGTGGTGGAAGCAGATGCTTGCGGTGATTGTATTGGTGCAGTGCTAAATCAAGAAGGCCATGCCGTAGCCTTTGAAAGCCACCGTCTAAATGATGTGGAGAAAAGGTATAACATTTATGAAAAGGAGCTCTTAGCAGTGGTTCATGCTTTAAAGATATGGAAACATTATCTTTTAGGCAATGAATTCCTTATTAAAACCGATCATCAAAGCTTGAAGTATTTCAAGACTCAAAAGCATTTGCAGGAGAAACATGCAAGATGGGAAAATTTCTTGTCTATGTTTCATTTTCAAATTATGTACACTCCAGGGAAACAAAATGTAGTTGCTGATGCACTTTCTAGAGTGCCTCGCATTGCAACTATTACAGTGGCTCATCATGAAGATTTTCAAACGATGAAGAATACTTATGATGAAGATACTGATTTTGCAGCAATTTGGTCAAATTTACAGCAAGGAGGTTCTCATCCAGATTATTCCATCAAAGATGGTTACCTTCTCATGAACAATCGCCTTTGTGTCACTCTTCCTGTTCGACAAAAGGTGCTTAAAGAAAGTCATGAACCCCCTTATGCAGGGCATAGAGGGAGGGCAGCCACTGTAAGTGCAATTGAGCGCTACTTTTATTGGCCAACATTACGAAAAGATACACATAACTTCATTGAGGCTTGTCTGGTATGCCAAAAATCCAAATATGATAGGCAGAAGATTCCAGGATTGTTGCAACCTCTTCCAGTTCCCAAAGATCTATGGGAATCTATCACAATGGATTTCATCTCAGGTATTCCAAGAACACCTCAAGGTCATGATATGATTTGGGTCATAATTTATAGATTCAGTAAACAATCACATTTTATTCCATGTCATAAAACATTGAAATCCGCACAAGCTGCAAGACTTTTCATTCAACATATCTTCATATTACATGGTATGCCTTCTGAGATCATTTCAGATAGAGACTCCAAATTCACAAGTAACTTTTGGTGTGCTTTATTTGAGAATTTGGGAACCACTTTAAAGTTCTCCTCAGCTTTTCATCCTCAAACTGACGGCCAAACAGATGAGGCCATTCTTGGATTATCCTGATCTTTTCAGGATCCATCTGAATCCCTTCAAAAGAGATGACATGCCCAAGGTAATTTATTTTATGTATGAAAAATTCACTCTTTTTACCATTTACCAAGAGTTGATTTTGTTGTAGTAATTGTAGAACAATTTCCAAGTGTTGATGATGCTCCTCTTCATTCTTGCTAAAGACAAGAATATCATCAAAGAAAGTACCGACATATTGTCGATGCTCTCTAAAGATGCGCTCCATCATTCGATTAAAGGTGGCTGGTGCATTGGTTAATCCGAAAGGAACCACCAAGAATTCATAAAGACCGTATGAAGTGCGGAAAGCAGTTTTGTGTACATCTTGTGGTATTACCCTAATTTGATGATAACCACTCTTTAAATCAATGCGGCTGAAAACCTTTGAGCCTCCTAGACGATCCAAAATGTCGTCAATTCTGGGAATAGGAAACCGATTCTTCACGGTGATTTTGTTGAGGGCTCGATAATCAATGCACATCCTGAATGTGCCATCTTTCTTTTGAACAAGAAGAACCGGTGAACAAAATGGTGAGCTACTTGGCCTAATTAGCCCACGGTTGAGTAGGTCTTCGACTTGCTTTCTGATTTCTTCTTGTTGAGGACAGCTCACACGGTATGGTGCTATATTAGGAGGAGAACTGCCCGGGATAATATCAATATGATGGTCTTCTGGCCTTTCTGGGGGAAGCTGATAAGGAAGATCTTCCAAAAAACAATCTTTATACTTTTCCAAGAGCTGAAGTTGCTCTTGGTTTTCAGCATTCATATTATCTTTTACATCAGTGACATAAAGCAGACAACATTGAACACAATCCTTAATTGCTCTAGAGACTTGCATATGGCTTACCATAGGTATGGTGTCTCCAGCTTGGATCTCGTACTTCTTGCCTTTGTTGGTGAGTTCTACCTTCTTTTTCTGAGAGAAGATGGTTGAATCTACTCTATGATTCCAGGGCATGCCAAGAATCACATCGCAACCATCAAGGTCTCCGATACAGAAGGTATCTTCGTCACTGTAGCCTTGAATTTGTATCCTTTTTCAATAGAGTTGTGACATACCCGTTGCTTGCTTGCTTGAATCCTTGGCTCCTCTCCTTTGCTTTAGCCTTCAAAACTAGCCTCAATCAGTGGTGCAACTTTGATACCATGTCACGAATCGTGTGATGGGGGGACTTGCTCAAGATGCTATGCCAAACACACACAGAATGCACAAGGAGAAGCTCACTGAAGAGACAAGAAGAGAGATGGAGGCCAAAAAGTTTTCTTGCTATTTTCTTCTTCTTCTTTCACACACTTTACAAATGTACATAAAGTATAGATAAGATTCAACTAAAGGAAAGTGGCCTACTAAGTCAAACAATGCATAATCGACTATACTAGTCGAATGGCGCTATAACTATGCCAGTTGTAAATAGGTGTAACAACTTGAATATAATAAGTAATGAGTCAATGGCCATGTGAGAGTTATAATGACCACCAATGTGCTAAGTGTAGATGTGTGGACCCATCTAACCAGGCGGTCCATCATTAATGTCCGCATATGTTGAGCTTGTCATCTCAACATATTGCACTTTCATATATATATATGAATAAAGAATATGGGTGGTCACGTACACGAGCAGGCCCAAGGGCCTTTTACCCCAATAACCTCCCACTAAAAGGCCAATGGGCTAGGGAGTGAAAAAACAAAACAAAAGGAAAGAGATAGGGTGAGGAATCATGGAATCTCACCCAATGCCCAATCAAAAAGCGAGCTGTGCAATAAGTGGTGGGAACCTCCTCACAAGAAAAGTCAAGCATCCCTGAGTCCATGACATCCAGGAGATGAGCGATCCCATAGCTCTAGAAAATAGAGCAATCCATGACTGCTTCCCATGAAGCAAGCAACACAACTCATAAGTGCACAGCTATAAAGCATCAGAGTGGCACATAGCATCAACACAGTGCGTAAAAGACAGCGGAGAGCATACAAACTCTCCAAGATCAATCATTGAAAGAGGGCTAGCATTCTGAACACAAGTCAAACGGGGTCTCAAGATAGTATGAGGCCTCAGCAAATCGGAAGACTAACATACGATTGTAGAATCAGCCTAAAGGGCACTGAATGCGCATCAAGAGGCCTGAGAGGTGTCTGCGTCTCATAAAAGACAGCATGATGGCTGCATAGAACCTGTTGGGCATCTAAATCCCAAAACCTATAAGCCATAAAGTCACCATATCCATAACCACGGAGTATGCATCTGCGTGACATAGGCTCATGTGGCATACTAACAGATGCTTGGAAGCCAAACATCCTCAAGTGATCATAGGAGGATCTCATGCCACTCCATGCCTCATGCGGAGTAATAACATCCAAAGAGAAACACAACTTCCGATTAACCAAGTAGACTGCCATCATAAGGGCCTCAGTCCAAAAGCCATAAGACAACCTAGCTGTGGTAAGCATAGAAGCAACCTTTTCTTGTAAAGTCAAGCACATGCCATGAGCAATCCCATAATACCGTGGGCATAAGAAATCAATGCCATATTGCTAACAAGAGATCCGTAAGCTAGGAGAGATAGCATGACTCTCATAATCCATCTGCAAGCATCTAAGCTTGCTACTAGCAGAATCCATAAACTTGTCAAGCATAGTAAGATCATCTTCAATCCATACCAAAGGGTAAGTCCAAACACAGTGAGTAACATGATCCATGAAGGTCACAAAATAGGACGCTCCACCAAGTAACTGGGAAGGCATAGGTCCATATACTGCAACATGGACTAGATCTAGAGGAGCATGCCTCACACGATCGCCATAAGCCAAAGAGGCTCTGCATGGACCATGAGTACAATGAGGGCAAGTAGCATGGGGAAGAGCAGGCAATAAGCCCATATCACATAAAGCATCCATCTCAGTGTGTCATACATGGCCTAGGTGACAATGCCATAAGAATGCATGTGGTATCTGCATAAGTGCAACCATAGAACCTCCCACATGAGAGACATGCACTATATAATCACTGCCATATCTAGCACCTCTAGCCAATACCGCAACCATGATGGATTTTCCATGAAGTATCCCCAAGAGAGACATAATATCTTGCACCATGTAACTGACTAACAGATATCAAGCTCTTACTGAGCGTAGATATATGCAAGACATCATGGAGCATAAGAGAAGACCCATTTGGCAAAGCCAAGTGTATATCCCCTGTACCAATAACATGGCAATCCTGCTTAAGGCCCAAAGGAATACATCCATCAACCTCCTTATAAGAAGAGAACCAAGCTCTATGCAGAGTAACATGACAAGATTCCATACTATCTAAAAGCCAATCAAAGGTATAGGTTGTATCACTGAGTAAGTAATTTGCAGGGTAACATGATGCCAGGAGTCTAGGCTCAACTGCATCATCATGGGTAACTATATGCACCATACCACTATCAATAGTGGTCTCACCTATTGTATCACTAACTCTGCTCTCATGTCTAGTGTGGCGCAATCTTTTCTACTCTCTAATCCACTTGAAGCATTTACGCTTCACATGCCCTATCTTTCCACAATGAAAGCAAACAGAACCTATAAAACCTATAGAAGAGGACAACTGCTCTGTAATAGCATGAGTAGGGTTGTCCAATACATCCAAGGAGCTCAAAGAATCAGGAAAACTCTCATAAGAGAGAACAGACTCATCAAGAGGACTATGTGCATGACTAGAAGAGTTCGAAGTCATCATAGCATACTGCAAAGGGGACTCATCCAAACACAAAGGCATCAACCATGGATGCAAAAGCTCCCACACGGACAAGTGTAGCAGACAAAATCATGACATATCCAACCACTTTAGCTCGTAGCCATAAAAGCATAAGCATGCCTCAGAGCCATAAATGCATAAGCATCCCAAAAACATAGGAGTATACATAACTTTGCAGTGTCTCATACCATGTATTGACATACATGTCCAACCAAGAACTGCAGGTGGCAAATAAATCTGCAAGAATCAAGCTCTAATAAAAGCCTAAATATCTGTGTAAAAGCATCCAGTAAGAGGCTGTGTAAAATACATAGCAATAGTCCATGTGCATACACGGGTGGCCATAAAGATCAAGTGCTCCCTGACATACATGGGCAATAACAGCCCAAATAGCATAGATTCCATACAACAGAGAAGCAAGACGGCCATAACTATAAATCCCAAGCACTATCCAAGTCTAGTGATTAGTAAGTATCCCTCATATCAAATGAAAACAAGCAATCATAGCTCAATAGGCAACTGCCAAAACAAGGGAGCAGTTCACTGCTCAATACCTGTAAGTGCATCCAAATAATAGCCAAGATCCATAATCAGAGCATCAAATTCCATATAGCATCCAAGGTCGTAACGAAAAAAGCCAAATCATAACAAAAAAATCCAGGTCAATTTCCAACTGCTCAAGGGGATACTCAAATGAGTGTCGAGATGAGGCTCAAACAACTGCCATCCACAACCAACCAAAAACATTCACCAAGTCATCATAACCCACACTGGGTAGCCTAGGCATAAATTATATCATGACAGTGAAATGTCTGGTGCAAGGAAGTGACAGTGAACCATAAAATCGAGCTCTAATATCAGCTCAAAAAAATTTTGGAGCATAGAATAACCATGTGGCATCATCCAAATGCATGAATACATCAACCCAAGTAGCTGGGAGCACCCCATACTACATGATAGGCATAACCTGGTAAATCATTAAATTGCTTCAGCCCTGACGTTTCCAGCAGCATATAACCTTTGTAAACTAAGAAAATCAGTGCTCAATTCAAGCTCAAATCCATAGGCAAACCATAGGCATACATTCCTATATGTATAGGCACCAACCGGGCATAATCAGGCATCAAATGCCAAGGCCTATAAGCATAAAATTGAAGTATCAGGTGGCTGCCCTATTTTGGACAGATCTGGGACCATTCAAAATAGTCAATGGGCTGAGCTAAATTAGCTCCAAATGCATCTCACATAAGAGGCATAACATCCACAAGTGATCCGGTATCAATAGACATCAATAGAAGCATCACATAAGCCATAGGCATACAAATACATGTTGTCTCAGACCTAAAATCTATTGCAAAATATTCTGTCATCAAAATTTGGAAAATTCGACATCACATCATGTTTGGAGCGTGCCAAAACCCCAACTTAGACTCTTACCTTGTCTGAATCGGGTTCCGAATGCCCGAGATATGACAAAAAGAGTGATTTTTGAGCCATTTTTGTAAACATGCATAAATAAACGTGAGCATGCTGTTCTACTTGAGGGGCAAATCAGGGTGGGTAGGGGATAAGTAAGAGCCCAATGAAGGCCTACAATAGGCCTACACAAGCCTAGGACAAGTCCAAGCAAGAGGTGAAGAGAACAAGCTTCAATGATGGAAGCTACAGCTGCCTCTTCATGAAACCTTGTTGTTCATGTCAAAGAATGGCTGAGAACTGAGTGAGAAGTAAGCTCTCATACCTTGTGTAGATGCCGAGGAAGGCTGGGAAGCACTCACAAAGGACCTGCTCTGATACCACTTGAAATGGATGCATGAGACGCGGGAGAGAAGAGCACACACAATGTAGGTGCTGTCAACAATGTTATAACAGCCTTATTGCACTTTCATATATATATATATGAATAAAGAATATGGATGGTCATTGTACATGAGCAAGCCTAAGGGCCTTTTACCCCAACAAAATCAAGGACCTAAAAGCAAAGCAGCTCAAGGCCAAGGAAGATAAGGACAAACACTGGCAACAAAGACTAAAAGAAGAGAACCAAGAGCTAGTAGGAATGCAAAGGGAGTACAAGCTCTTGGTCCTATAGCAATTAGAGCTCAAAACACTGATGAGAAGGCTCCAGGAGGACATGGAAGAGCTCACCGCACTAGATGCAAAGAGAGCACAAGAAAAAGATGAACATCAAAGAGAGAGTGAAGAAGTGGAGTATAGAGTGCAAAGGGAGATAGAAAAATGAGGGAGATTGGAAAGAGAGATTGAGTGCCTAACAAAGGAGAAAGAAGAAATGGCATAGAAATGGAAGGGGCAGGAGCCCATGATAGTGGTCCTATCACAAAGACAAAGTGAAGGCTAATGAAAAAGAAGGCAAAGGAATGGGAGGCCAAGAGTGAGAAGAAAGTGAAAGACCTATCGAGCCATTCAACCCTTGCAGAAGGAAGCAGAATACTAGCAGAAAGCAGGGCAGATTCCACTCAAGCAAGTCTACAGGCCTAGCAACGTGCCTTCCTGAACACGATCTTGGACATCACACTCTTTGAAGAGGAGGAGGTAGTTGATACACTTACAAGCAATCTGGAAATAGCTCACAAGGTGACAAGGCAAGGGGTGTGCTCCCAAGTCTAGGCAAAAAGAGTTAGTCTTACTTGGCAAGACCAACGAGAAAATATACTAAGAGAGGGCTTGACACCACAGGAAGTGAATGCATTAGGACTCCAAGAGGAATATCCACAGGAAGTAGAAGTAGGATCAAGCCATGATTCTTGAGAAATAACAAATGATGTATGCTCCAGGAAGAGATGTCTTGAATCCCATATGCATAGTGAGGATAGTGGAGAAGCTGAAAAGCTATAAAATCATGTACTTGGTTCACTTTTTAATGCAATGATATTGTACTTTGTACTTAGAATTTGTAACTTTATCCACTCAAGATTGTGTTCATAAGTCCAAGCTAATCTATCTTGGAACCTAATTCACTTGAGTGAAAGTTTGTGTCTAGTCATTAGTCTTTATATCTCTTGCTTACAAGTTCAAACCTCCATAGCTGAATTGTGTTCAATATCCATGTTTGTCAACATGTTATCAGAGCCATGGTGAGCTCCATTTAGCTCTTCTCCCTACTTCTCCAATTTCTCATAGCTCAGCTCTAGCTCAAGTCAAGTGTTTGAGTTCATCTCCTACTTTATTCTCACGCATCTCTTCTTGGCCACCATAGCCAGACTGCACCTACCTTCAAGTGAGCACCTAGATCTCATCACACATGCAATTTGTCTTTTGGGAAACTATTAATCTACTCCTAGCGCAACTCCCTATCACATCAAAGTGTTGTCAAGATTGTGGGAGAGAAGGAAGGAGTCTCACTTGTAGCTTTCTTGCTTGCACAATGGGGGAATACACACAAAAGATAGAGGCTGAAAACAATTTTTCTCTTCTTAGTTGGGTAAGCCAAAAGAACTCTCGTACATAGAAATAGAAGAACCCTATATATGGGTCTCAAACCAAACTCAACTAACTAAGGTGGCATACTAACTGAGCCACGAACTAGAGTAGATAAGGATAGCTATCATCTAGCTATTATTCATGGGCGGTGTACCAACCACATTTGCAACTGACAAGTCGGTGATATAAATGCACAATGGTCACCCTGGCATATCACGAGTGGAGCTCGATATCTCAACACTCCCCCTCGAGCTCAATCCCAATTCCTGCACATCAAGCAGGTCTCTGAACTTACGCAGCTTCTCTGCACCCAATGCCTTCGTGAATATGTCTCTGAACTTACGCAGCTTCTCTGCGCCCAATGCCTTCGTGAATATGTCAGCTACCTGATCCTCTGTGCTGACATAAACTAGATCAATAAGACCTAGTAAAACCCTCTCCCACACATAGTGATAATGTACCTCAATGTGCTTTGTTTTAGCATGATAGACTGGGTTATTTGCCAAGTGTATACTACTCATGTTGTCACAATAAATGACAACTGGCCCATCTGTAGGCTGATGCATATCATAAAGTAGCTTATGCAACCAAGCTACCTCACATGCAGCCATTGTTGCGCCCCTGTACTCAGCCTCTGTGCTCGACAAGGCAACTCTAAGCCGTTTCTTGCTGCACCAAGTGACTGCAGCACTCCCAAAAGAGAACACATATCCACTGGTAGATCGTCTATCAGAAATGCTACCAGCCCAATTAGCATCAGTGTATCCATGCAACTGTATCTGAACCCCAGTCTCATAAAATAGTCCATACTGCAATGTGGACTTCACATACCTGAGTATGCGTCTAGCCGCATCCAAATGCGGTTTCCTTGGAGCCTGCATAAACTGACTTACCAATCCAACAACATAGCTCAAATCTGGCCTGGTAATAGTCATATAAATCAAGCTTCCTACTATGCGTCTGTACATAGTAGGGTCTTCCAGAAGCTCACCTGCATCTGCGCTCAGCTTCACATTCTGCTCCAAAGGAACTGAAATAGGCTTACAGCCTGTCATCCCATATTTGGACAGCATGTCCAATCCATACTGCCTTTGCAAGAGTTGTATCCCACTTGGTGATCTAATCACCTCAATTCCCAAGAAATAATGCAGCTCTCCCAAATCCTTCATCTCAAACTTCTGCTTCAATAGCATTTTCACATGAAGGATATCTTCATCGCTGTCACCTGTCATAATCAAATCATCAACATAAATGACAAGTAGAATAATACCTTTCTCTATTTTTCTCACATAAAGTAAGAAATCTACCTTGGAAATCTGAAAGCAAATAGTGACAAGATATGGTCCTATCTTGTCAGACCATGCTCTAGGTGCTTGCTTCAAGCCATACAAGGCTTTCTTCAACCTGCAAACAAACTCAGAATGAACAGCATGCACATAACCTGGTGGCTGCTCCATATAGACCTCTTCTTGCAAATCACCATGCAAGAAGGCATTCTTTACATCCATCTGATGTAAAGACCATCCCTTTGATGCAGCCATAGCAATGACTGCTCTTACGATTGCCATCCTTGCAACCGGACTGAATGTTTCTTCATAGTCAATGCCATATGTTTGTGCATACCCCTTGACTACTAATCTTGCCTTGTATCTGTTCACAGAACCATCTGCATTGTGCTTCACCTTATAAACCCACTTACAGCCAATTGCATTCTTACCTTTAGGCAAAGGTACCAATTCCCATGTAGCATTTGCTTCCAAGGCATCCATGGCTTTCTCCCATTTTTCTTTTCCCATGGCTTGCTCAAAAGAAGTGGGTTCTGGTTCCTGTATCACTTTGACCATATATGCATAGTGAATGGCTGTAAATCCATCATATTTCAACCTATCCACAGGATACCTAGCTCTGGTAGACCTGCGCAAAGTAGGTTCACTCCCAGGTGCTCTCAAAACATCCCTGGTCTTCCTTACTCCAGGTGTAACAATAGAAGGAATACCCAACTCATCATCAATGCTTTGTTCTGAGCCACTGGATTCACCATCCACATAAGAGTGACCTGCATTCACATCAAACATGGGCTAATCAACCTTCTCTTTTCCTTTTTGTGATACCTGCATACCACTATCTACATTGCTTTGAGAAGATTCTCCTGATCTCAATCTGCCTATCCATGGTGAAGAATATGAACCACTGCTAGAGGACACTCCAGGTCCACTAATATTTTGTGACTGCTACTGTGAATTCTGTGCAGCATTACCATTTTGTGCATCTACATCATCAATCACATTTACTGGTTTATACCAGCTGCTCATCTCATCAAAAACAACATCTCTGCTCACTATAAACTTACGAGTAGAAGGGTTATAGCATCTATACCCTTTCTGCTGCAGAGAGTAACCAATAAAGATGCACTTCTCAGCTTTTGGATCCAACTTCGATCTCAACTCATCTGGCACATGAACATAGGCAATGCAACCAAAAATTTTCAAATGAGAAATATCTGGTTTCCTACCAGTATACCTCTCCTCTGGAGTCATCCCATGTATTGCTACAGTGGGAGTCCTGTTCATTATGTAGACTGCTGTAGCAACTGCCTCAGCCCAATAAAAATCTGGCAGGTCTTTTTCATTGAGTATGGCACGAGATACCTCTCCAATATGCCTGTTTTTCCTTTCTGCAATTCCCTTTTGTTGTGGGGTATGACTGCATGAATATTGTTGTTTTATGTCATGCTCCTACAGGAACCTTGCAAACTCATTTGAGAGGTACTCTCCCCCTCCATCTGACCTTAGGCGTTTTATTTGCAGGCCTGTTTCTTTTTCAACCATAGCTTTAAGAGTTTTGAAATGCCCAAAAACTTCACTTTTCTTTTTCATAAAATACACCCAAACTTTTCTACTATAGTCATCAATAAAAGTGACAAAATAATGACAGCCTCCAAGAGGTGCAGCTTTAGTAGTCCACACATCAGAGTGGATTAATTCCAATGGCTTCTCACTCTCTTGAACATGTCTAGGAAATGGTTTCCTTGCCTATTTTCCAAATTGACAGGCTTCACATACCTTATGCATTTCTACAACCTTGAATTTAGGCAATCCTGCAACAATATTTTGGGCCTGCATTGATTTAAGTCGTTGTACATTAACATGACCAATGCGTTTATGCCAGATATCAATATCTACAACTACACCGGTCCCATGTGCAAACATTGTTGCACTCAATTCAGACATATCTGCATCCAACGTAAACATTCTACCCTTCTTCTTTCCTTTTGCTATCAAGCGACCTTTATTTTTCATATCCTCAACAAAGCATCCATGAGGATTAAATCTGACCTGCAAGCCCTGCTCAACCATTTGACCAACAAAAATCAAATTCTTGGTGATATTCGGGACATGAAATACATCGGACATGTATTTCTTTTTCCCATCCTACACAGACAAAGGAATTTTTCCAATCTGCACAATAGGATGTGCAGTATCATCACCAGTCTCCACAAATCCTGGTTTTTCCATTTTCCTTGCATCCTCCGTCCATTCTGCATGACCTGTCATGTGGTTTGATGCACCTGAGTCAACATACCATACATCGTTGCTTTCTTCTGCACTTGTCATAGAATTGTTCATGTGCTGCACCATAAACAAATGCTCATTTTTGTCATCACCCTGTCTACTAGAAGATGCATAATTCCCTTGTTGCAATTTTCCATTCATGATGTCATTCTGCTTTTTATAGCAGTCTTTAGCCATATGGCCCATTTTACCACAGTAATAGCATTCAACATTGTTGTTTGCATTTTGGCCTCTTTGCCATCCATCACGACCTCTTTGGCTCCCCCTGCCTCTAGAGTTACCACGTCCTCCTCCATAGGACTAGTTTTCTTGAGTTTGCTGCATATTTTGATTTCTACCACGGCCTCCAGATCGGCTTCCTCTACCTCTGCCTCTACCTCTTCCAGCATTTGAGTAGAAGACAGCTTCTTTGGAAGTTCCTCCTGAAGAAGATGCACCACCATTTCTCTGCTCCTCAGAAATTAGAAGAGCAATCAACTCCTCAAAATCAGGAAATCTTTCACGGACAGAAACGGATGTTCGGAACTGTGCATAATCCTTTCCTAGACCATTCAAGGTCACAGAAACTAAATCATCATCTTCCACTGGCGACCCAATGGAAGCAAGTGCATCTGCAATCTTCTTCACCTTCATGTGGTAGTCATTGATGCTCATATTTTCTCTTTGCACATTATGCAACTCTTGCTTGAGCTGCATTTTCTTGGCTTGCGTATTTGTGCTATACATTTTTGACAAAGTATCCCATGCCTCCTTTGGCGTACTTACATCTTGAATATGCACAATCATAGAGTCTGAAATGCTGATAGACAGCCAGTACATAACTTTCCTGGCTCTCTCATGCCATGCTTTAAATGTCTGCATTTGCTGTTGATTGGGAACATCAAGAAGAACTGGTTCTTCTTCATTTCCTGCAACAAATTCCCAATATCCTTTTCCCATAAGGAAATTCGTCATTCTAAACTTCCATGCTTGAAAGTTGTTCTTGTCAAGCTTTTCAGTGACAATCTGTGAGAGAGAATCAGATGCCATTACAGAACACTGCAAAAAATTCTGTCACTGCAAAGAACACAGCTTCAGCCTCACAAGGGCTAATCTACAAAACTGACAAAAGTGGTATTTGACCACACAGTCACTTCCTAGTGACGATTTTTGCATCAACAGGCAACAAGGATGATTCTGTAACTCCCAATGTCTTTGCGCACAAGCATACGATGCAATTTCTACAATAACTTTTCACCGACCTATAGAACAGTGGTCGCACAGCATAAAATAGCGCCTTTTCCTGAGTGCGTGCAGAAAACTTACGCCTCCAAAACAGGGCCCGAAATGGCCTCAAATCAAAAAAACAGGGTCACCGAGGGCTAAAGCCCAATCCCGCAGCATATACTGCCCTCTTGCTTCATTGCGAAGGGTGTCTCAACCTGAGACAATGCACTCTTGCACTTCCCGGCTGTGCTACTTGCAGAGACTTGCTCCCAAAAAAGAAAATGAAAGCAACACTGCTCCTCTTACCAGAACACCGCGAGCTTGGCTTTCTTTCTTGAGCTCCTTACCACGAACAAGGCTCTGATACCATGTCAAGATTGTGGGAGAGAAGGAAGGAGTCTCACTTGTAGCTTTCTTGCTTGCACAATGGGGGAATACACACAAAAGATGGAGGCTGAAAACAATTTTTCTCTTCTTAGTTGGGTAAGCCAAAAGAACTCTCGTACATAGAAATAGAAGAACCCTATATATGGGTCTCAAACCAAACTCAACTAACTAAGTAACTGAGCCACGAACTAGAGTAGATAAGGATAGCTGTCATCTAGCTATTATTCATGGGCGGTGTACCAACTGCATCTACAACAACTGACAAGTCGGTGACATAAATGCACAACGGTCATCCTGGCATATCACAAGTGGAGCTCAATATCTCAACAAGTGTGACATTGTTCATTGTGGTGCTTGGCATTATGAGAATTTTACCTCGTTGTGCTTTTTGCACCAACAGATCTTGGTCGTACTGCTGCCACCAATCACACAGTCCGCGATCTACCCTATGAGCATAGGGCTTTGGAACCTCACTATGAAAGCCTACTCCCCATGCAATATCTTTTGCAATGGTCAACTCCTTGAGCTGCACGAGCTGAAAGAACACTCGGCTATCTAAAACCCTAGAGGAAGCCATAGCCAGAAACTTGAAAAAGCTTGGCAACCTTGCTCTTTTCTCACTACCATCCTCAATAGTGATTTTGATCACTCTGACATCACCTCTAAAGTCTATTGCAGATCTGGAAGTGCCAAGGAAGCTCAAAAATTACCTGGAACATCAAGCCCAATATAAAGATCTAGTATCTATTGATACTCAAATAGTGCTTCTTGGCACACTTAAGGGTTTTTTGCTTACTCAAGAGTAACTCAACTTTAGCTGCTTCAAAAGCCTATTCTTAGTTTGTAATGATTTGAAATTTTTATTATTCATTTCCCTGTAAGTCTCAATCTCATTGTCAAAAGGACAGGACACTATCCGAGTGTCCTTGTGGTAAGACCTCCTCCTAAGATGACTGAACTGGAGCTTATAGCAAAGTTTAATGGTGAAGCCTTTCACGCATGGAAGAAGAAAACTATGTACCATCTCATGAGGAAAGACATCTAGGATCTCTTTGAGAAAGATGATGCAGATGACAATGATAAAGAGGAAGATCCTACAAAAGAGCAGCCTAAAACAAAGGCATGAAAGAAGGTGAACAACAAAGCTCTAGGTATTATTGTTTGGGGTCTATCTGATGATGTACTACATCATATTTCTGGCATCAAGGATGCAAAGAAAGCATGGGAAGAACTTGACAAGATCTTTGGTACACAAGCAAAAAACTCAAAGGTAAAATTACTTATGCAGTTTTATAAGTTGGATGTAAAAGTCAGTTCATCTATGACTGTACACATCAATAAGTTCAAGAGCCTTAAAACTCAGCTAGCGACTCTTAAAAAGAACATTAATGAGGATGAGGCAATAGCAATGCTACTTGCCAGTGTTAATCACGGACCATATGAGAACCTTGTTTCAACACTAAGTAATGTTCCCAGTCTCTCACTTAAAGATATTGAGCACTCTCTTCTTGATGAAGAGAACAAACAGAAGAACAAAAATGCAAAAGATGGTATCCCATCATCTAGGAAAAATCTCTTATACACCAAAGGAGTTGCTGGACCCAAAGGAAGAGGTCGAGGATTCAACACCAATAACAAAATTCAAATGACATGTGTGGTAAGACTGGCCATATAGCCAGTGAATGTTTCCACAAGAAAAGAGCACAACAGATGCAAAATGATCACCACCAAAGTCAATTCATGAATGAAGAAGAAGAAGAAGATGCTTCTGCTACCATCAACAACTCTAACAGATTGTTCTAAGGAATTTGTTCCCATAGTGGATCTGCTTTGTAAAAACCCTTGCCAAAGGTGTAAAGTCTCAAGCTTTAACTTGACTAGGCTACCTATGAGCTAGTCTCCCAGGCCATGTTATCATGTAGGGGGGGCAAAAGCCAACAAGTGTAGGGACTCATCATTTGAGGGGGGGTGTTGAGAAATAACAAATGATGTATGCTCCATGAAGAGATGTCTTGAATCCCATATGCACAGTGAGGATAGTGGAGAAGCTGGAAAGCTATAAAACCATGTACTTGGTTCACTTTTTAATGCAATGCTATTGTACTTTGTACTTAGAGTTTGTAACTCTATCCACTCAAGATTGTGTTTATGAGTCCAAGCTAATCTATCTTGGAACCTAATTGACTTGAGTGAAAGTCTGTGTCTAGTCATTAGTCTTCATGTCTCTTGCTTACGAGTTTAAACCTCCATAGCTAAACTGTGTTCAAGTTCCATGTTTGTCAACAGTGATGAGGCACAACAAGATGAGGAGTTGGTCGCACCACATCCCTTGCCACAGCCAGAACCCCCTCAAGAACAAGATACCACAGTAGAAAGGAAATCCAAGGCTAAAAAGAAAAGAGCTAGGATGATTGAACAGGCATGCAAAAGAGCAAATCTGCAACCGCCTGCAGTCCTAGAGCCTCCTATCCCACAGAAGAAAGATTGCCCATGAACTGGAACACAGAGCTATCAGTGGTGTGGAAGCAGTGTGGAAAAACCGCCGCCAACCCTTTGATTTCAGTTTTTGATACCCAACAGCCCTGAGTAGAGTGCTATCAACCAAAGTGGTAAAGGGATTGATTGCCATGGGAAGAAGGCTTGGTGACCAATGGCTCACCGAAGAAAGAGACAAGAATCCAATCGCATGGGGAATGGAATCTCCAGACTACTAGGAAAATAAGGTTGAGGAGGTGCCCCACATAGTGAAAGGCTATGAATCCCAACCTAAATGGAGAAGAAGAGTCTAGAATGGTAATGTAGATGTGTGGATATTGTTTTGCAGCTCCTTGCCCTTTGAGCGAAATGATCCGATCTACCTACCATATCCTAGAAGGGTAGGAGTAGATTTTGATCCTGACATCCATGGCCAATATGACTTCCCTAAGATCTACAAAATCAATGCCAAAAATTCTAAGGAAGCATTCACTTCTCAGAAAAAGATTTAGGGGACTCCATGGCCCACTTCTTAGGCGAATTCTCTTTCTACCCAGACCCCGCCTTTGTAACAACATGTAACTATATTAGATTACTTAGGACACTTCTCAAGAAACACCCCACACCTACATAATACCATCTTTCACCATTCTTTTTTGATATTAATGCCAAAATATATAGCTATGCCATGACTTGGTTGATGCTACGTGCTACTCTACTCCAGTCATTTTGCATGGCCCTCCTTGAGGACATGAATGATAGTCGTTTCACCAGCTATAGCCATCCATTTTTGTCCATCACTCCTCTCCATGTTAGAATAGGTCAAAAAGGGTATATGCTAAGTAGGAACTTCCTTAGTAAATCATTGAAGCCCCCTACCTTCCCATCTCACACTCAAGAGCTAGAGGAATAGATCCTCAATTTTTTATTGCCCCTTGAAGGTCATAATTAAGAAGAAGAAATCAAAGAGCCAAAAAAAAGAGAAAAAACAAGGGCCATGTTTCTCCATTGAGTTCACCATCACTATACCTAGGGTGTACCCTAGCCCGTTTCCCCCATTGCACACTTAGGGCACATCAAGGGAGCAAGACACACCAAGGGGAGTTTATGCACACCTTTGGTTAGACATGTCGCCCTAAGTCATGCCCACAACACCTCCCCCTACATAAACTGGGTCCTTAAGTATGGGACAAAGCCTGGGTTTACCCATGGCTTGTGACCCAACTCCTAGTTCCACATCAGGAGCACTTCAACATGGCACAGTAAGGTAGTCACACCCCCAGGCGGTCTACAAGCTCTTAGCTCAGGAATGCAGAGCTTTTCATAGATTGGTGGGGTAAGGTCAAGGCCCTCAATTTGAGTGTAGTTGGAGGGAATATTAATAGAGATTCAATTGAGCCCATGGTAGCAAGTGACCTTTCTTCTTAAAGCAAAGTAGCAACAGAAAAATATCAACATACACTACAATATACAGGCCTTATACTGACGTTTAAAGCGACGAAAATGTTCATAAAGAAAGTTACCCTCGTCATCGCAAAAAATATTGATATTGGTGATGCCATAGAACAATCGGTATCAGTGTCATTATTAGTGTTGCTATTTGCATCAATATCAGCAAATGTGATGCTGATACCAATGCAAATAGCAACGTTGATAATGATGCTTTTCGATGTATGTTGCGAGCTAATAGCGATGCATGCAGTAAATTTGCGATGCTAATAATGATGGTAACAGGGGGAAAAATTTTGTAGATAGCACTATGTGCTTTATTTGAACCATACAAAATAGTTTCAGTAATGTGTACAATGCTCGTGTAAATAAAGGCAAAGTGTACTTGAATCATAACACTGATACATGAAATAAATACATGATTGCATAATGAAAGCGACCAGTACAATCATGGCAAGATATTACTACTACATAGAAAATGCCTACACAAAGCACATGACCAAAAAATAAGAGTATGTGAGCTCTAAGGATCTAAGAGCGAGCTATAGATCCTCGCCATCCAAAACCTCATCCCACTGCAAAGGAGCATCGAATGGACTCTGCAAAAAAAGAAACAACTACACATCAGTCCAACATACAATAATGCATTTTAATTAAACTTAGTAACTACAAACAAGAAAGATGAGTGACTTACAGGGCCGCCGCATCCATACAATCGGTCGATCAATGCAGTGAGACCATGTCTCTCTGCATATCAAGTCTCTAGGCCGGTGGGATTGCGGTTTGTAATGGGGTGCTGCAAAGAAAACAAAATCCAACTGTTAGAAATACGATTGTCAATCCAAGGGATATTGCAAAAAAATAAGCAAGCAGAACAAAAGAAAAACTTAAAAAGTCCTCCCGAAATGTCATGTGGCTACCACTCCCAAGATGATGGACCACTCCTGCCTCCAGTCGCGCCCTTGCCACCTCGCACTGCTATCTCCAACATCTTGGAGAATCTATAGCCTCCTCCTTAAGTTGGCACCAGTCGTTCACGTCTAGCCACTTGAGCTTTGAGGCCCCAAGTGCCTTGCGAGCGTCCGATCATCTATGCGACATGTACGCACGCATGCACTCCATCATCCAGCCCATGGAAAATCTATCTAATGTAGCTGGTACCGAAAACTCCTCATTCAAGGATGCTATCATGTAGTCCTTCCTCCCCTCTGGTATGTTCTTCCAATGATCCAAGAGGTTGTGCCAAAAAACTTGTTGGCACAACTCTCTCATACGAGCCATCACCCTCCTCCCTATTGAGATGACAAGCTCAATATATGCGGATATTAATGATGGACTACCTGGTTAGATGGGTCCACACATCTACACTTAGCACATCGTGATCATTATGACTCTCACATGGCCACTGACTCATTACTTATTATATTTAAGTTGTTACACCTATTTACAACTGGCACAGTTATAGCACCAGTCGACTAGTGTACTCGGTTATGCATTGTTTGACTTAGTAGGTCATTTTTCTTTATTTTGTATCTTATGTATACTTGCTGTACATTGTAAAGTGTGTGGAAGAAGAAGAAGAAACCAGCAAGAAAACGTTTTGGCCTCCATCTCTCTTCTTATCTCTTGAGTGAGCTTCTCCTTGTACATTCTATGTGTGTTCGGCGCAGCATCTTGAGCAAGTCCCCCCACCACGCGATTCTTGACATGGTATCAGAGCAACACCACTGATTGAGGCTGGTTTTGAAGGCTAAGGCGAAGGAGAGGAGCTAAGGATTCAAGCAAGCAAGCAATGGGTAAGAAGCTCTTCCATTCTCTACTTATTCTCTTGGATAGTGCCTGTGGAGGCACTAGAAGCAAGGCAGAGTAAAAATCTCAGATTGTAATGAGATTTCGTGTGCACAAAGAGCACTGTGTATTCTAAAGATAGGCCCTTTAGGACTTTCCCGTTGCTATTTTGGCAATCGGAGGTCATTTCAGGCCCCGTTTTAGACTCACAAGGTTGCGGACAGTAGTTCGAGATACCCTATAATTTCAGTTGTGTTTGTCGTATATAGGTGCACAGGTTACAGATTTTAGATTTGTAAGTTCAAAGGTATTTACCAACAAATAAACACAAGGTTTATATGCAAATTGGTTGCAGATTGCATGTATTGTTGAGCAAACAGTGAAAAAGGTTGTCTGGCATATTGTTGTGCACTACAGGTCGAGGGTTGCAGAAGATTTGCTTGCTGTTTGGTATTAGTTTTGTGATAATGGCTGAGAATAGTGGAAACCCCATCATTGAGAAGCTTGACAAGAACAACTACTCTTCATGGAAGTTCCGTGTTCCAAACTTCCTTATTGGAAAATGCCTCTAAGAGTTTGTTTCAGGTGAAGAAAAGGAGCCGAAGGTGAGTGATCCTCCAACTGCAAAAGAGACAAAGGCACGGAAGGAATGAAATGCAAAAGACAAAAAGGTATTGTATTGGATGTCTGCACTAATTGACAATAACATGCTCGGACATATTAGAAATGCAGAGAATTCATATGCAGCTTGGACTATACTTAAAAGTATGTTTTCCATAAATACAAAGGCACAAAAGATTCAACTCAAGGAAGAGTTGAATACATTGAAGAAAGGGAAGATGTCTATTAATGAGTATGCATTAAAGGTAAGGAGCATTGCAGATGCCCTGGCAGCGATTGATGCAATGTCTGATGATGATGATTTGGTGTCACCTACCTTGGGTGGACTTAATAATGAAAAGGCTTGGAAGTCTTTTGTAACTTCCGTATATGTCAGAAAGCCATTTCCAAATTTCGATGAGTTGGTCTCCCTTATGATCACTGAAGAGATCAACATCCAGAATGAGACATCTGAAAAAAGTGGTGAACATATCCAAGCTTTCTACTCCAGTTCAGGAAGGGGACGTGGTAGGTCCTCTTCAAGAGGCCATGGTACAGGACGTGGTAGTGACAACCAACAAAACAAATTGAATCAGCAATTTGGCAATATGCAGGTTTCAGGAGGTGTGGTAACTTTAGAGGTAGGGAGAGCTTTAGAGAAAGAGGTGGATGGCAGAATAGAGGTTCTAACAACTTTGGTATTGTGTGTCACTACTGTGGCAAAACGGGTCATATTGCAGCCCAATGTTATGCTAAGAAAGATGATATTCGTAGTGGTAAGTTGAAACAAGGAAACTATGCATCGTCTTCACGATAGAATGAAGACAAAAATAAATGTCTATTTGTTATGTAACATATGTTGAATGCTGTTACAGGAAAGGGAACACATGATGATGTTTGGTATGTTGATTCAGGTACATCCAATCATATAACCAGCCATGCAGAATAGTTTGGAGAGATATAGGATTTGCAAAATACAGGTTATGTGTAGACGGGTGATGATTCATGCCACCCAATTTCACACATTGGAAAAGTTCCCTTGTCCTTGCATGATGGTAAGACAAAGAGTCTTTTAGATATATTACATGTGCCATCTATTACAAAGAACTTGGTATTAGTCGGTCAGATAGTAGAGCAAGGGCTGCAAGTCAGATTTAATGCAAAGGACTGCTTTGTAGAAGACTTCAATGACAAGTGCAGGTTGGTTGCAAAGGGAAGTAGAGTTGGACATATGTTTACTTTGGATTCTGGAATTCCTACTATGAATGCTGTTATGTATGCTAAAGAAAAGGGTGTTGTTGCAGATATTGAAATTTGGTACAAATGCATTGGACATGCAAATGTACAAAGGCTGAAATTAATGCAGTCCAAAGGGTTGGTTATAGGTTTGCCTACATTTAGAGTTGCAGAATTTCATAAGGTATGCGAAGCATGTCAGTTTGGTAAGAAGGCAAGACAACCCTTTTCACATGACAGAGATGTAAGCAGAAATATCCTTGATGTTGTGCATACAGATATTTGGGGGCCTACACAAAATATATCTCTTGGAGGCAGTTCATACTTTGTCACATTCATTGATGATTATTCTAGAAAGTTGTGGGTATATTTTATGAGGGAAAGGAGTGAAGCATTTGAGCACTTTAGAACTTTCAAGGTTGCAGTTGAAAGAGAAACAGGCTTGAAAGTAAAGTGCTTGAAGTCAGATGGAGGGGGAGAGTACCTCTCAAATGAGTTCAGTGATTTTCTGAGGTCTCATGGAATAAAGAGACAATTCACATGTAGCTATACCCCACAGCAAAATGGGGTTGCAGAAAGGAAAAATAGGCACATTGCAGAAGTTGCACATGCCTTGATGGCTGTAAAGAATATGCCTAAGCATTTTTGGTCTGAGGCTATTCATCTTGCTATTTATATTATGAATAGAACTCCCACAACTGCAGTTCATGGTATGACCCTCGAAGAATATTTTACACGTAAGACGTCTCTAATTGGCTATGCCCAGACATATGGCATAGATTATGAAGAAACCTTCAGTCCAGTTGCTAGGATGGCAACTGTCGGGGATGTGTGATTGCTTTGGCAACAGCCAAAGGTTGGAGGTTGCAGCAAATGGATGTGAAGAATGCATTTTTGCATGGTGATTTGCAAGAAGAAGTGTATATGGATCACCCAACATGTTATGAAGATTTAAAGCATCCCACGTATGTGTGCAGGTTGAAGAAGGCGCTCTATGGGCTCAAGCAAGCACCTAGATCATGGTCTGACAAGATCAGAGAGTATCTTGTCAATATTGGCTTCTTTGTTTCTAATGCTGATCACTCACTTTATGTGAGAAAGGGAGATGCTGGTTTGGTCATCATAGTCATCTATGTGGATGACTTGATTATTACAGGTGATGGTGATAGTGGGATTGCTAAAGTCAAGGACTTTTTGAAGAAGAAGTTTGAGATGAAGGATTTAGGTGAGTTAAGGTACTTCCTTGGCATTGAGGTGATCAGATGTGATGATGGTATATGGCTGTCCCAAAGACAGTATGGCTTGGATATGTTGTCCAAGTATGGTACGACAGCACGCAAACCACTTTTAGTCCCGTTGGAGCAGAATGTAAAGTTGAGTGTTGATGTTGGGGATGAGATAGAAGACCCTACTATGTTCAGGAGGATAGTGGGGAGTTTGATCTACATGACCATTACAAGGCCAAACTTGAGCTACGTTGTTGGTCTTATGAGTCAGTTTATGCAAGTACCTAGAAATCCACATTTGGATGCAGTCAGACACATATTAAGATATGTGAAGTCAACATTACATTATGGACTTTTCTATGAGGCAGGTATAGATATACATGTGTTTGGATACACAGATGCAGATTGGGCTGGTAGTATGTCTGATAAAAGATCTACCAGCAAATACATGTTCTCTCTTGGTAGTGTAGCAGTTACTTGGAGCAACAAAAAGCAATCTACAGTTACTTTGTCGAGTATAAAGGTTGAGTATAGAGGTGCTGTTGTTGCAGCATGTGAGGTAATATGGCTGCAAAAGTTATTGGTTGATTTAGATGTGTAGATGGAAGGTCCAATTATCATTTATTGTCACAATATGAGTAGTATATAGTTGGCTAGGAACTCTGTGTTCCATGCTACGACAAAACATATTGAGATACACTACCACTTTGTGAGAGAGAAGGTACTAGCATGTGAGATTGACTTAGTGTATGTCAACACACAGGATCAGATAGCTGACATCTTCACAAAGGCATTGGATACAAAGAAGCTTCAAAAGTTTCGAAGCTTACTTGGAGTTGCAGAGATGCAGTTGAGCTTGAGGGGGAGTGTTGAGATGACAAGCTCAACATATGCAGACATTAATGATGGATCGCCTGGTTAGATGGGTCCACACGTCTACACTTAGTACGTTGGTGGTCATTATAACTCTCACATGGCCACTGAGTTATTACTTATTATATTCAAGTTGTTACACCTATTTACAGCTGGCATAGTTATAGCACCAGTCGACTAGTGTAATCGGTTATGCATTGTTTGACTTAGTAGGCCATTTTCCTTTATGTTGTATCTTATATATACTTGGTGTATATTGTAAAGTGTGTGGAAGAAGAAGAAAAAACCAGCAAGAAAAGTTTTGGTCTCCATCTCTCTTCTTATCTCTTGAGTGAGCTTCTCCTTGTGCATTCTGTGTGTGTTCGGCGCAGCATCTTGAGCAAGTCCCCCCCACCAGGCGATTCTTGACACTCCCCTCATCATTCATGATGTTGCCTCCTGTCCTATCATCTACAAGGTATTTATACCCCTCCGGGGTATGGCTAAGATGTGTCCTCTCGCACCTACGACCACGCTCCTGGGCATGTCCAGGAACCCCTATACATCTGGTGTACTTACGGGGGTAGTATCTCTCGGAGTAGCACCCATAGGGATGCCACCTGCGGACGACTGAGCAAAAGCTAGAGTGACTAGAGTAGACATCCCCACAAGTGTGACAAATCCTATGGGTGATGCAACTCCTACAGAACAATGAGACAGAGACACTGCATCAGTATCTCCACAACAACCACTTGAGCCAACTCTCTCGAACCGCCACAAGAGCAAGGAGTAGCACCTGTATCCCGAGCGAATCGTGGACTCACTGCATCCAGGTCTTTGCAACATCCCTCTGAACCACTCCCTCTGTCTAGCCAAGCCTAGAGCGTCGACCTCGTCTGATGGAAACTAAAGCATTAGAGTGCATCGAAGTAGATCTAATAGAATGGCTTAACGGTGTCCGAAACAACTCCTGGTCTGCCATATCTCTGAATCAAGCCATCTGATCTGAAGACATACGCATGAAGATCTCCTGTAGCTCTTCGTCGCTTATCCCTCAACTCATCGTGATGATCTAAATATCCACAAAGGTTACTTGCACAGATAAAATTTGATGTTAGCATAATCAATATAAATCATACAAAGCATGCTAATATAAATCTTTAAAAAATGATCTTACTTAAAATGCATATCTTATGTACCCTTATAAGGGATTCATCAATGAATTGAGTAGGTGGATGCTCCAAGTATGAAGTACCCTATGGTCCCATGTCAATCTTCTAACATAACTCTGCATACACTGGAAGGTCAATAGACATGTCACCACAAAAGGATGATTCCACCTCGTTCTCAAGGAATTCTTGGACTCCTGTATTTCCATCATTGTTACCCGATGCTGGCTCCTCTACATGCTCCAAGATTTCGGTGGCCTCAGCCCCTTGCAATATCTATTGAGAAATCGAGCTCCACTCGTGATATGCCAGGGTGACTGTTGTGCATTTATGTCACCAACTTGTTAGCTGCAGATGCGGTTGGTACACTGCTCATGAATAATAGCTACATGACAGCTATTCTTATCTACTCTAGTTCGTGGCTCAGTTAGTATGCTACCTTAGTTAGTTGAGTTTAGTTTGAGACCCATATATATGGTTCTTCTATTTCTCTATACTTGTGTTCTTTTTGGCTTACACAACTCAGAAGAGGAAAACTGTTTTCAACCTCCACCTTTGTGTGTATTCCCCCATTATGCAAGTGAGAAAGCTACAAGTGAGACTCCTTCCTTCTCTCCCACAATCTTAACATGGTACAAAGCGTGGTTCGTGGTAAGGAGCTCAAGAAAGCAAACCAAGTTCGCAGTGTTCTGGTAAGAGGACCAGTGTTGCTTTCATTTTTTGAGTTTGGGAGCAAGTCTCTGCAGGTAGCACAGCCGGAAAGTGCAAGAGTGCATTGTCTCAGATTGAGACGCCCTTCGCTGTGTAGCAAGAGGGCAGTATATGCTACAGGAACAGGCCTTAGCCCTCAGTTGCCCTGTTTTTTTTTATTTGAGGCCATCTCGGGCCCTGTTTTCGAGGCGGAAGTTTTCCACATGCACTCAGGAAAAGGCCCTGTTTTTTTGCTGTGTGACCACTGTTCTAAAGGTCGGAAAAAAGTTACCGTAGAAATTGCATCGTATGCCTATGCGCAGAGACATTGGGAGTTGCAAAATCATCCTTGTTGCCTGTTGATGCAAAATTGCCACTAGGAAGTGACTGTGTGGTCAAATACCACTTTCGTCAGTTTTGCAGATTTGCCCTTGTGAGGTTGAAGCTATGTTTTTTGCAGTGACAGAATTTTTTGCAGTGTTCTATAATGGCGTCTAATTCTCTTTCACAGATTGTCACTGAAAAGCTTGACAAGAACAACTTCCAAGCATGGAAGTTTAGAATGACAAATTTCCTTATGGGAAAAGGATATTGGGAATTCGTTGCAGGAAATGAAGAAGAACCAGTTCTTCCTGATGTTCCCAATCAACAGCAAATGGACGCATTTAAAGGATGGCATGAGAGAGCCAAAAAAGTTATGTACTGGCTGTCTATCAGTATTTCAGACTCTATGATTGTGCATATTCAGGATGCAAGTACGCCAAAGGAGGCATGGGATACTTTGTCAAAAATGTATAGCACAAATATGCAAGCCATGAAAATGCAGCTCAAGCAAGAGTTGCACAATGTGCAAAGAGAAAGTACGAGCATCAATGACTACCACATGAAGGTGAAGAAGATTGCAGATGCACTTGCTTCCATTGGGTCGCCATTGGAAGATGATGATTTAGTTTCTGTGACCTTGAATGGTCTAGGAAAGGATTATGCACAGTTCCAAACATCCATTTCTGTCTGTGAAAGATTTCCTAATTTTGAGGAGTTGATTGCTCTTCTAATTTCTGAGGAGCAAAGAAATGGTGATGCATCTTCTTCAGGAGGAACTTCAAAAGAAACTGTCTTCTACTCAAATGCTGGAAGAGGTAGAGGCAAAGGTAGAGGAGGCTGATCTGGAGGAAGTGGTAGAAATCAGAATATGCAACAAACTCAAGAAAACCAATCCTATGGAGGAGGACGTGGTAACTCTAGAGGCAGGGGGAGCCATAGAGGTCATGGTGGATGGCAAAGAGGCCAAAATGCAAACAGCAATGTTGAATGCTACTACTGTTGTAAAATGGGTCATATGGCTAAAGACTGCTATAAAAAGCAGAATGACATCATGAATGAAAAATTGCAACAAGGGAATTATGCATCTTCTAGTAGATAGGGTGATGACAGAAATGAGCATTTGTTTATGGTGCAGCACATGAACAATTCTGTGACAAGTGCAGAAGAAAGCAACGAAGTGTGGTATGTTGACTCAGGTGCGTCAAACCACATGACAGGTCATGTAGAATGGATGCAGGATGCAAGGAAAATGGAAAAATTAGGATTTGTGGAGACTGGTGATGATACTGCACATCCTATTGTGCCGATTGGAAAAATTCCTTTGTCTATGCAGGATGGGAAAAAGAAATACCTGTCAGATGTATTTCATGTCCTGAATATCACCAAGAATCTGGTTTCTGTTGGTCAAATGGTTGAGTAGGGCCTACAGGTCAGATCTAATCCTCATGGATGCTTTGTTGAGGATATGAAAAATAAAGGTCACTTGATAGCAAAAGGAAAGAAGAAGAGCAGAATGTTTACATTGGATGCAGACATGCCTGAATTGAGTGCAGCAATGTTTGCACATGGGACCGGTGTAGTTGCAGATATTGATATCTGGCATAAACGCATTGGTCATGTTAATGTACAGTGACTTAAATCAATGCAAGCCCAAAATATTGTTGCAGGATTGCCTAAATTCAAGGTTGCAGAAATGCATAAGGTATGTGAAGCCTGTCAATTTGGAAAATAGGCAAGAAAACCATTTCCTAGACATGTTCAAGAGAGTAAGAAGTCATTGGAATTAATCCACTTTGATGTAAGGACTACTAACATTGCATCTATTGGAGGCTGTCATTATTTTGTGACTTTTATTGATGACTATAGTAGAAAAGTTTGGGTGTATTTTATGAAAAAGAAAAGTGAAGTGTTTGGGTATTTCAAAACTCTTAAAGCCATGGTTGAAAAAGAAACAGGTCTGGAAATAAAATGCCTACGGTCAGATGGAGGGGGAGAGTACCTCTCAAATGAGTTTGCAAGGTTCTTGCAGAAGCATGGCATAAAGCGGCAATATTCATGTAGTCATACCCCATAATAAAATGGAATTGCAGAAAGGAAAAACAAGCATATTGGAGAGGTATCTCATGCCATGCTCAACGAAAAAGACTTGCCAAATTTTTACTAGGCTGAAGCAGTTGCTACAGCAGTCTACATAATGAACAGGACTCCCACTACAACAATACATGGGATGACTCCAGAGGAGAGGTATACTGGTGGGAAACCATATATTTCTCATTTGAAAATTTCTGGTTGCATTGCCTATATTCATGTGCCAGATGAGTTGAGATCCAAGTTGGATCCAAAAGCTGAGAAGTGCATCTTTATTGGTTACTCTCTGCAGAGCAGAAAGGGTATAGAGGCTATAACCCTTCTACTCGTAAGTTTACAGTGAGCAGAGATGTTGTTTTTGATGAGATGAATAGCTGGTATAAACCAGTAAATGTGATTGATGATATAGATGCACAAAATGGTAATGCTGCACAGAATTCACAGTAGCAATCACAAAATATTAGTGGACCTGAAGCGTCCTCTAATAGTGGTTCACATTCTTTGCCATGGACAGGCAGATTGAGATCAGGAGAATCTCCTCAAAACAATGCAGATAGTGGTATGAAGGTTTCACGAAAAGGAAAAGAGAAGGTAGATCAGCCCATGTTTGATATGAATACAGGTCACTCTTATGTGGATGGTGAACCCAGTGGCTCAGAACAGAGCATTGATGATGAGTTGGGTATTCCTTCTATTGTTACACATGGACTAAGGAAGACCAGGGATGTTTTGAGAGCACCTGGGAGTGAACCTACTTTGCGCAGGTCTACCAGAGCTAGGTATCCTATGGATAGGCTGAAATATGTTGGATTTACAACCATTCACTATGCCTATATAGTCAAAGTGATACAAGAACCAGAACCCACTTCTTTTGAGCAAGCCATGGGAAAAGAAAAATGGGAGAAAGCCATGGATGAAGAAATGGATGTCTTGGAAGCAAATGCTACATGGGAATTGGTACCTTTGCCTAAAGATAAGAATGCAATTGGTTGTAAGTGGGTTTATAAGGTGAAGCACAATGCAGATGGTTCTGTGAACAGATACAAGGCAAGATTAGTAATCAAGGGGTATGCACAGACATATGGCATTGATTATGAAGAAACATTCAGTCTGGTTGCAAGGATGGCAACTGTAAGAGCAGTCATTGCTATGGCTGCATCAAAGGGATGGTCTTTACATCAGATGGATGTAAAGAATGCCTTCTTGCATGGTGATTTGCAAGAAGAGGTCTATATGGAGCAGCCACCAGGTTATGTGCAAGCTATTCATCCTGAGTTTGTTTGTAGGTTGAAGAAAGCCTTGTATGGCTTGAAGCAAGCACCTAAAGCATGGTCTGACAAGATAGGACAGTATCTTGTCACTATTGGCTTTCAAATTTCCAAGGCAGATTTCTCACTTTATGTGAGAAAAACAGAGAAAGATATTATGCTACTTGTCATTTATGTTGATGATTCTATTATGACATGTGATAGTGATGAAGATATCCTTTATGTGAAAATGCTATTGAAGCAGAAGTTTGAGATGAAGGATTTGGGAGAGCTGCGTTATTTCTTGGGCATTGAGGTGATTGGATCACCAAGTGGGATACGGCTCTTGCAGAGGTAGTATGGATTGGACATGCTATCCAAATATGGGATGACAGGCTGTAAGCCTATTTCAGTTCCTTTAGAGCAGAATGTGAAGCTGAGCGCAGATGCAGGTGAGCTTCTGGAAGACACTATTATGTATAAACACATAGTAGGAAGTTTGATTTATATGACTATTACCAGGCCAAATTTGAGCTATGTTGTTGGATTGGTAAGTCAGTTTGTGCAGGCTCCAAGGAAACCGCATTTGGATGCGGCTAGATCCATACTCAGGTATGTGAAGTCCACATTGCAGTATGGACTATTTTATGAGATTGGGGTTCAGATACAATTGCATGGATACACTGATGCTGATTGGGCTGGTAGTGTTTCTGATAGACGATCTACCAATGGATATGTGTTCTCTTTTGGGAGTGCTGTAGTCACTTGGAGCAGCAAGAAATAGCCTACAGTTGCCTTGTCGAGCACAGAGGCTGAGTACAGGGGTGCAGCAATGGCTACATGTGAGGTAGCTTGGTTGCATAAGCTACTTTATGATATGCATCAACCTACAGATGGGCCAGGTGTCATTTATTGTGACAACATGAGCAGTATACACTTGGCAAATAACCCAGTCTATCATGTTAGAACAAAGCACATTGAGTTGCATTATCACTATGTGCGGGAGAGGGTTTTAGTAGGTCTTATTGATCTAGTTTATGTCAGCACAGAGGATCAAGTAGCTGACATATTCACGAAGGCATTGGGCGCAGAGAAGCTGCGTAATTTTAGAGACCTACTTGGTGTGCAGGAATTGGAATTGAGCTCGAGGGGGAGTGTTGAGATATCGAGCTCCACTCGTGATATGCCAGGGTGACCGTTGTGCATTTATGTCATCGACTTGTTAGCTGCAGATGCGGTTGGTACACTGCCCATGAATAATAGCTACATGACAGCTATCCTTATCTACTCTAGTTCGTGGTTTAGTTAGTATGCTACCTTAGTTAGTTGAGTTTGGTTTGAGACCCACAATGGATTCAAGCTTGAGCACTAGTGCGCCTCATATCGAGCATCGAAGTAAGGGATTCATCCCCAAAACGGAGCTTGAGATAGGTAGGAGTTTGGGTGTTTTTGATCTTCAAAACAAGTAAGTATTTTGGGTTATTTTGTTTGTTTAATGATTAGGAAACATGGAGAAATCAGTTCAGTATTTTGCTTTCGATTCATATTGCATTTAAAGTAGGATAGGAATAGGAAATCACACCGGAGAAGGGTAGGATTTACTGTTGCAAAACAGGGCAAAAAATCATGCAAAAATGGCAAAAAGCTCGCTTGCGATGCCTAAGATTGGTAAGTGAGTGATTGGGGGCGTCAACGCCATACCCGAGAAGGGGTACAAGAGTCAAAAGGCGAAGGAAACACTCATTTGCAACAGTTCAGTGGGAAAGAGAGAGAGAGAGAGAGAGAGAGAGCTACCGGCCGATTCGATTCGATCGCACCAACGACGAGCCCGTCACTCCATCCAGGTATATGAATCACTTCTCTTATCCCTTAGGTAGGATCTAGAAGGTTATGCTTGGTATGATTGAGTGAAGCACGAGAAACGATCAAAATCGAGTTTGCAATGTTTACGTGTGCCGCGCTCGGCCGGTTCAAGTCACCACTCCTGCGCCGAGTCCCAGAATCGGCCCTCGGCCCACTTGCCTCAGCCATGTGTCAAATTCGGCCCTCAGCCCACTTGCCTCGGCCCGTCCGACTAACCCCGTCCGAGTCTACCCTGCCAAGTCCCGAATTCGACCCTCAGCCCCTACGCCTCGGCCCAACCGAGTAACCCACTCAGACCCTACAATTCGGACCAGTTGGGCCGAGTGTAGATTTTTACCAGACCTTCAGAAAATTGACCTGACCCGCCTAGGACTCAGCAGCGCAAACTATCAAAAGCTGGTAGGGCACTCAGAACATGATTCTGGCACGCGGACTAGGCAAAATCATAAGGCACCGCTGCTTAGTAGCCAAAAGTGGGCAGTTGCGAGACCTAGAGGCTTAGACGTGACCTACTAAGCTGTAAGGCCTGATCGGACCTAAAATAAATGAGGCAACAACTTAGGGAAACCCTAAACCTTGACAAGACGGCCAAGAAGTTGACCAACAAGCCTATTCGGCCAAAAACAACGCGAGAGTGTGTGAGGCGACTAGGAAGTGGTTGTTGCACTCATCCTAAATTTTTTGAACTTGAAGTACACTTAAGAAAACTGAAAGCCTGATTGAGCATAGGTGCACGAGGAAAGACACATTGAGTGGCCATAAATTGAGGATTGTATTAAATAACTGAAGGAACTCACCCAGATAAACCACTCAAGGAACCCACCAATAGGAGAGAACCCAATACAGAGACGAACCATCAACGCTTGGAGGTAGGACCAAGCAAGGGACGTCGACGAAGTGGATCTGACGAGCCTACTGAACCTGATCGATAGCTTGGTGGAGCACGACAACTCGACAATGGCAAAAGAAAGTCCAAACCGCAGATACAATGAGGAATTCAACTTAGGAGCCTTTCCAGATTCAGTTCAGCAGCTGGTCAGTAGTTACGACGCTCATGCTCGGTACGAGCACCGCGGTAGGACGGCGGACGCTATCATTGTAGATCTAGAAGAGGAGAGAAAGCTGGTCCGCAGGCATTGCAAAGCATGGCTGAGTACAATAGGGATCAGCAGGCTAGGAACCCAAGGCAAGGCATGGAGTTGCGAGAGGTGCAGCGGGTACTGAACTTGGCTAGCAGGAATCGAACGGACCATGAGAGAGAACTGGAAGGAGACTTAACGCTAAGTGAGCTTCTTATGAAGCGACTGCTTGATAACACGACTGCAGAACAAAGTGCCACGGCTCTAGCGACGTCGTTGCTTGCAGGATTAGGAGCAAACCAAGGCTCAAGGAGCCAGGCTAAAATCCCTATTCTTGCCAAGCAACTCGATAAGTACCAGCCCCACGATGATCCCTGTAGCTTTGTCGAGCACTTCAAGCAAGTCTGCGAAGCCAACGGCCTCAACGACCTGACTCAATGCTCGCAAGCATTCGGGCTTTGCTTGGGCGACAAAGGTAGGACGTGGTATACGAGCTTAGATAATGCGGAGCGAGCCAACTTGGATTGCCTCAAGGATCTCTTCATTAAGAGATTTTCCGAGCCTGGATACTCTGATAATCTACTGGTACGCTTGATGAACATCAAGTAGAAAGAGGAGGACATTCGCGATTACGTGACCCATGTACGGAGTCTCTTCAAGAGAATCCCTACTGGAAAGCGACCGACTGAAAGAGCAGTGTCAACTGTATTCATCAGCGGGATTCAGAATGAGGAACTATATAAGGCTTTGGCAGGCAACTCGAGCTTGCAGCGGGACGCGCTAGCCAGAGTCTTTGAGGAGGCCATCCGAGTTGACGATCAGTTGAAGGAGTAGAGCTCCAGAAGCGCAAACCTAGAAGAGACCAATTCGCGGAGCTCAGAGAGAGCGTCAGCCTCGAGTGAGCGATCAGCACCATCATCCTAGGATAAGGGAAAAACCACCGAAACGAATCAAGACTTGGCTGACATTAGGATGGAACTAGCCAAGTTGCAAGATATGTTGAGACAACCAACGCGCCCACACATCCAATGCATGTACTGTGGCGGAAACCACTTGCCAGCCGAGACCCTAGGTCACGACCTTGCACTAACTGCGGTAGGTTCAGTCATGACGTCGCGCATTGTAGACTGCCAAGGAGACTTCCATACTCACAACCATATGGCTAGCCTTACCTAGTGAACAGGTCACAGCCATTTTTCGGAAGGGGAGCCCCATTGGCCCTCCCTGCGCCTAACAACATAAAGCCAGTCTTTCCTAGGATGGAAATAAATCCCACATGCATTCCTAGGCCGCCTAGTCCTTACGTAACCCACCCACTAAGTGACGCTCTTGTCCACTATGTGGAAGAACCAAACGAGGAGGAAGCTTACATATGCCCTTACGTTTCGCATGACGACGAGGGCAACGCTGTCCTCATGGACTATTGCCCAGTCCCGGTGATGGCGTTAGGAAGAGGACGAGGTAAGGGCCTGGGAGGGCAGGCACAGGACCCAATCACCTATTGGACCTGTGGCCACCCAGGTCATGTCTCATCGCACTACCCTGAGAGGGAGCGGCAAAACAAAGATAAGGCTGACCAAAGGTGTGCCGAGTGTGGAATCACCCATCTTTTTGTTGACTATACAAGGCAAAAACCGTCATCTAGCTCAGCCAACGAACCATCTTTCCCCTTGGGGCTGTTCAGTGTCGAGAACCACGACGGGGAGGCCATGCCTATCCTCTTGCGGGTCATGACCCGTGCCCAAACGAAGCAGGCTGGCATCTCTCTGCCAGGACCTAGCAATCTTGATGCAGCCTCGATAGGGAAGAAGAGCCGTAGACAACGGAAGAGAAAGTCGGAAGCTAAAATCGCACTAAAAACGAAGAGTATTACAACTCTGCCCGCTGGAAGGAAGGTCTCCGATGCAAAAGCAGAGACTTCAGCCCCTAAGACGGCCGAAAAGGGAAGAGCTAAGGTAGGGGAATACCCGCAACCGAAGCGACAATTAGAAACCATAGAGAAAGTGAGAGAATGGATGAAGGAAGCCCAAGAACACCTCAAGGATGCTGAGTCCATCATAGAGGATGGGATCGATGACCTCTCCAACATAAGTACGCCGACCTCACTCCCACAACCAAGGTCAAGAGAAGCAACTGCACCACGAGTGGTACCGCTAAGGCCAAGCCTCGGCGCTGATACAGGGCCAAGGTCCCATCACGGCCACTGGCCAGGACAATCAAGGTTAGGAGAGAGACGAACACCCAATGATCTCCTAACCACACTAGTGACTACACCTATAACACTCAGTCTGGGAGATCTACTTAGGCAGCACCCCACCCTATGGCAGGATCTTAAGTAGTGGGTTGAAGGGTCACAAGAGCATGTCACGACAAACCCTTATGACCAGGAGAGGCAGAAACGCAAATATTGAGTTTGACGCTGCACTCTAGGCCTAAGTCCTTGCACGTCAATGCCTTTTGGGAAGGCTCCGAGATGCATGCAGTCTTACCGGTCTTAGCCCTAGGTGATACAACGAGGAAGGGAATCGTAGACATGGGGGCCAAGGTTAGTGTGCTTAGCCACACAGTGCTTCAGACTTGGGGAAACCCACCTGTTGAGACTGCTAGGTTTAGTGTCACACTAGCGAATGGTATGAGAGTTAAGCCATTCGGGGTGCTTAAGAATTGGCCAGTGAAGATCGCAGGTGTCCAATTCTCCGTTGACTTTATAGTCATGAAGGGAGTGGACTACGACATCCTATTAGGCCGCCCCTGGATGCGCAACGCTAGGGTCATCGAAGATTGGGGTAACGGCTTAATCTTTCTTGGTAATAGGACGGACGCCGTGAGAGTAGAGATGGACACCTGGAAGACCTCATCCATCGACTTAGATGCCATCTCTGTTGTGCTCAAAAGCAATGCTCATGCTAAGAAGTCCTAGGGGCCCTTAACCAGGTATATCCCATGCCCAGAGGACGAGCGGGATTGGATGCATGTCCTTGCTACAATTGACCTGCCGTTCTCTGATCACGAAGCATATGAGCAAGCCATCAAAAAAATTGGCAAGGCTGACAACACACCCTCCATGCGAGTTTGCATGATGGCAGGAAGCCTCCAAGGGAAGCCAAAGCCCGTCAACTCCCACATCCCAACAACCGACAAAAGGAAAATCCAGGAGATACTGGAATATCTATCGGACCAGCTAGCTGGCAACCCAGCTGCAAATCTCAAACCCCTCCAGGATCTCTTAGATGAATCCAAGTGGCAATGGACTAGAGTGCATGACTTAAACCTCATGTATAACTGGCCCTGGTGCCCGACCAACGACCAGGGATGGACCGAGCCCTAGGAGATGACGAGCAGTCTGATGAAGAAAATTTGAATAACGAATATGAAGACTGTCAGTCCTTCAGTGATGAAAGTGAGGGTGAGGTAGATACCGTGGAATACGACACTGAAGGATAAGAAATAGAGAAAATACGAACAGACTCCAAGCCATAGAGAAAGAGTATCTTCTAGAGGAAACGAGGAGTCATGAGCATGGAATGTGACCGCACCTGGTTGGAACACGTAGGAGACATAGACCTCAGGCAAGCGGGATTAACCCAGCCGAGAATGACATCGGTGCTTAGAACTGAATCACCGTCTGAACTGCGCCCACCGGGAGAGACCACCTCTTCTAGCAAAGGAGGGGGATTCAACTCTGAATCAGAGGTTAGCTCAGATAGTGATCCAGAGATCCCTAGGCCTCCCACAACCAGACACACCAAGGGGGACCTACCGGTCCACCTGAGGCGCAGAAAACTAAGACAGGAAAAGGCAAAACAACCCAGGGATACTCGAACGGAAGAACAACGAAAACCGCAGGACCTCCCTAAACGATTCACGAAGTTCAAAAAGGGGGATAGGGTGGTAGTGTTATTAGGTGCCAAACGCCAAGCACAGACAAGCGAACCAATCGAGGGACCAGCCAAGGTCAAGGAGGTGAACCTAGCCCAAGTAGGGGAACCACCCCGACCAGTCTTCATCGCTGACGACTTGACTAACATAGAAGAAACAAGTCTTGTCGCTCTCTTGCGAGAGTACATAGACGTGTTCACCTGGTCCTTAGAAGAGCTTAAGAAGGTAGACCCTAGTGTCGTGACCCACAACATACCCATGACGCCGAACGCAATACCGGTCAAGCAGCGACCGTACCCTATGAACCCAAAACATGCTCATGCTGTCAAGGAGGAGATTGATAAGCTGATGAGGGCAGGATTCATTTATGAAATTAAGCACACTGTGACTGGGTATCGCCCATAGTCATCGTGATGAAGAAGAATGGAAAAATCCAAGTGTGCATCAATTACAAGAAGGTAAACATTCCCACCAAGAGGGACAACTATCATTTGCCGTACACCGAGTACATGCTTGAGAGAGTGGCAGGAAAGGAAGTCTACAGTTTCTTGGACGGCTTCTCAGGGTACAACCAGGTGCAACTGCATCCTGCGAACTCGTATAGATGTAGAGGGAGTACAAGCTCCTCCTGATGCAATATAAGGAACTGGAGTCAAAGTATAAGGAACTGGAGTCAAAGACCGCCACCATTGGGCAGATGATGGAGGAGCTGAATGGCAAGGAAGAGGAGAGGAGCCAAGAGAGGGAGCAACAATGAAGGAAGATCGAGTCTATGACCGATCAGCTACGGCTCGGGAAGAAAGAACAAGACAACATGAGCAAAGAGCTCAGGGCCCAGGAGCAGAAGCTCGTAACCCTAGCTCAAAAGAAGGGGAAGAGTATGGAAGGAATTAGCAAAAGGGCCGAGGAATGGGCTACGCGGAACGAGGCATGGGTGAAGGCTCTGGCACGACGCCTCGCCTTGGTGGAGAAGGAAAAAATGTTGGCAGAAAGCAAAGCGGATGCCATCCAGACAGCCTTCACTGCCCAACAACAAGCCTTCCTCAATACGCTTTTGGATACAACTCAACTAGAGGGAACGGAGCCCTTGGAGGTGGTAAAGAAGAAATTAAGCATCTCACACAGAGCTCTGCATGCGGGGCTACAGATGCCACCCCAACCTGCAGAGGTAATGCTGGGCATAGAGGAGCAGCGAAGGTATCTACTACTGGCCGGCCTAACCCCCCAGGAGGCAGATGCCCTCGGCTTTGAAGAAAAAGTACTCCTACTTCCTTCATTTTGTCTAGCGCTCCTAGAAGATATGAACGATAACCAATTCACTAGATGCAATCACCCCTTCCTATCCACCATCTCTCTCCATGTCCACATGCACGTGAAAGGGTGCATGCAAAGCCATCAATTTTTACGCAAATCCATCCGCCCGCCCTCCCCCCTCATTCCGACGACGAGAACTAAACTTGGCTGTCATGCTCCTCATGTAATACTATCTCGAAAGGTCTTTATTAAAAATAAAATTTATTTTTTAAAAAAAGAACGATCACTGCACCTAGGGGTCCTTAAGTTAGGCGTGTCTAGTGACCTTGGTCGGCTTGCTCCACTCCTAACCCCGTAACACTCACCTATGGTCAACCTGTCACCCTAAGCCACTGGCACCACCCCTTCTTAACACAAATGGGGTCCTCAAGTGTGGGACATCGCCCGGGTTTGCCTACGGTTAAGACCTATTTCCCCATTTCACTAGCACGAGCACATTGCACAAATGCACTAAGGACCACACCCCCCTAGGTAGAGCACCGCACCCTCTTCTTCAGCACAAACGCCAAACCACCAACATCGGAGGTCCTCGTCCACCCATGCAGTCCATTGAGCTGCTCCGACGAACCTCGTTCTTGAGCTTCCACAAACTCCTGAGTCTACATGTGGCCCTCACCTTTCCACCCACACCAAAAGTGCCATGGGACTGGCACCCATCTAGGAGGGGGTAATGTTAACCCCAAGTCAAGATGGCGAAAGATGGAGAAAAAGCAAAGAAAGATGAAGAAAGAGCAAAGACACGCAAGCAGCCTCTAAAGATGAACCGGGGCAAAAAGTACAATCTTAAAAGAAAAGGCACCTCAAAAAACTCGGAAAATCCTTGTAAAAGAGCGCAGGCTCCTCCTGTGCCCATTGTAAAATATTAGATGGGTGTAGGCTAGAGGCACAAGACTAAAAGAGGAAAATGGAAAAAAGACCTTGCCACAATGGTCGGCCATGTAAAAAAGGGATGGGTGAAAAGGGTTTGTGTATATAAAGTTCAAAAAGTGAATAAGAGATCATTCTTTGGTGTGCGGCAAAAGGAATCTTCTTCTTCTTCTCTCCTTCTCATCTTCCTGCTTGTGTGTGCTCTTGAGGGAGGGAGTGTGAGAGTGTAAGGGAGTGAGAGTGTGTGAGAGTGAGGGATCAAGAGGCTGAAGCTCTTCACCATCTCCTCTTCTTCTTCTTCTCTTCCCTTCTCTCTTCTTGCGCGCACGGCTATGGAGGATGGAGCTTGGAGGTGGAGGAGGCTTGAGGATGCTTGAGCTAGCATCTAGGATCGTGGAGCTACCGGTGTGTGAAAGAGAGAAGGCAACTCGTATCGGCACTAAGGTAAGCTCACTACACTCGTAGGATCGACGGTGCGTCGGCTAGGTGAGAGATAGCCATTAGAGCTCGCTTGGAATGCTTGAAATAATAAGCGGTCTGTGGGTCTTGGCAATTGAGCGAAAGCTCCCATACAAGCTCAGACGGTTTCTATTTCATGAGCATTAATGGACAATAACTCCAAGATACAAGTATTTTGATGGTAGACTCTACTACATCCAAGACATAGATCAAAAACTCATGAAATGCATTGACAAAGCATAAATTTTACTTCAGCCCTGTTTTAAAATAGTAATTTCCAGCCCATAATCAAGCTCCAAAAGTGCACATAATCCCAAGAATAAGCTTCTCTAATCATTCATATATGAAGCCCTGATGTTAAGAGATCAATTCCTTCTCTTACAACCACATAGATCACTTGTTTTCTCATTAAAATGGTCAAGAACAGTGGGCTGCCCTGTTTATGACTGGTTTTTTCAGTCCAAAATAGCCCATACACCTTCAAAATCCTCCCCTTTGCTTGCCCCCAAAGTCACTCAAGTACTTGGGTACAAGACGGGCTTCATTGGACCATGAATATGGTAAAAGAATGAAAGAAGACGTACATAAGAGCAGGCTAAATACTTTTTCTCAGGTTTTTTCCTTTTATGGACTGTCATACCACTCATTTTTGTCATACCAAATGGATGGGCAAGAAGAGCTCTCACCTTCTTTGTTTGTATCTCCTTCTTTAGCTTCAGTTTGCCCTGAGTTTGCATGCTTTGGAGCATGCACCACAGCCCACAGCTCATCCTCCATCTGCCACAAGTATGCATGCCCGATTTTTGTGCCAAAAATGTGGGCTGCATTCCCTTCAGTTTGACCATTTAGGTCACTTATAAGTCATATAAGTCCATTATTCCAGGTCCCATACAAACCTAGTGGACTTTTGGCACTTCTCCTGATTTCTAGGCAAATTTTCCTCTTGAACCAATGTGACTTAGCCTTCAGACTATCAATTACCTCCAGTTGATCAAGTTGTGGGTTCCCATAGACTTATTTTTTGTCAATATATATGGTACAATTGAAAATTGTATGACAGTTACAAAAGAACTTATGAAATTAAGCGATATCTAAGTCAGATGTTGGGTAACAATGACTGAATTATGTATGAAAGTTCCTCATGTGAATCCTAATGAAGTTCTTCTGCAAACATAAGAACTCTATGATTTATATCATGAACAGAAAACTCTTTGACATTCACCCCCTCCTAACCTGCACATCCTCCGGCATGTGCCATTTCACAAAATTTCGGGTTAAGGAGGCTCTTCTTCTGACATATCTTCATCTTCATCCTCTAAGTCTTCTTCATCTTTCTTGTCTTCAAGTAAATGGCTCACATCCAAGTCATTAAGCTCATAAGTAGAAGACTCTCTTCATTTGAAAAGCTTGATACGTTTACCGGCTATTGGTACCTTGACCATGGCTTTCACACTCTACTTGACTTGTGTGGACTTGGATCACTACCAAGTGCTTTAGCATCCTCTTGTTCCTTCCACACACTAGGTGTTTTAATAGACGGAATCCCAAAATTCTCATCCAAGTTCTACTTAGAGCCATCTAAATCACCATCAACATGAGATAAACTTAATGATCTATATGTCATAATAGGTGAGTCCCCAACTTTCTATTTACCTTTTCTTGACATATGTGGTGTACTTGGTGGAGTAACCTATGACCTCAATCTACCACTCCAAGGTGTATCAATATAACCATGACTAGGAGACTCTTGTGGTCCACTCAATGTCTGTTACTGTTTATCTATTTTTTGCATAGCCACACTCACATGCTTATCAACCCCAATTGCATTCTACACATTACTATACTAGCTACTCATTTCATAAAAAAAATAACATCCTTGCTAACTCTTAGCTTACATATAATAGGGTTATAACACCTATATCTCTTCTGCTCAAGAGAATATCAAACAAACACACATTCTTCTGCTTCAAGATCTAATTTACTGCACAACTCATTAGGAATATGCAATAAGCAATACATCCAAATACTTTCAGATAGGACAAATTTGGCTTTCTGCCTGTAAACTTCTCTTTAGGTGTCATACCATGTACAACAGCACTAGGTGTCCTATTCATATTGTATATATTGATAGCAACTACTTTAGCCCAATAGTAATGAGGCAAGCTTCTTTTTGACATCAATGCATGAGCCACCTCTACAATATGCACCATTTTTCTACATTATTTTTCTTCAAAAAGTAAAAAAAACTCACTGGAGCGATATTCTCCCCCTCCATCCTATCTTAGGCATTTAGTATGCAACCGTGTCTCCTTCTCAACCTAAGCCTTAAAGCTTTTAAAGTGAGTGAACACCTCATTTTTCTCACATATAAAGTAATCCCATGCTTTGAGAGGATGATCATCAATGAAGGAAACATAATACTTGTAATCACTCAAAGTTATAGTCTTTATAGGACCCCATACATCAGAATGTATCAATTCAAGTGGCTTATTTTATACATGATTTTCATGTGGAAACACATGCTTTGCTTACTTTCCAAGTTTACATGCTTCACAAACTTTCTACATCCTATCAACTCTAAACATAGGCAAGCAATCCACAATCTTTTTTTATTGCATGTCTTTTAGCCGCTGCACATGACCAATTCTCTTATGCTAAATTTCAGTATCAACCACAACAAATGAACCTTGTCTAAACATAGCATTCATTTCAAGCATATTTACATCAAGCTAAACAATTTGTCAGCATGTTTCTCTTTTGCAATCATTTTTTAGATCTTTTATATAACAACCATTAGATGTGAACCACACCTGCAATCCCTATTCTACCATTTGACCAATAGAAATGAAATTTTTGTAATGTTTTGTACATGCAACACATTAGCTAAGTACTTCATTTTACCATCCTACACTCAAATAAACATTTCCAACATGAGTAATGGGGTGAGCTATATCATCCCCTGTCTTCACATAGCCCACGGACTTTAGATTGTGTATCTCTTTAAACCACTCTCTACAAGAAGTCAAGTGGTTAAAGGCACATGAATCTACAGAGTGTTGCATAATAAACAAATGTTTACTTTTGTCATAATTGTTTCTACTATTGGATGCATAGTTACCTTGTTACTTTTTTCCATTTCTAAATTTAGCCTTCTTTTGGAAGCAATTTTTAGAAATGTGGCATTTTTAACCACAATGCTAGTATTCTTTGTTATCACTAGAAATTTGTACCTATTAAAATCTATAACTTGTCCTCTTTGACTCCCTCTTCCTCAAGATTGTCCTCCTCTATTTTGTTGTCTATCATAGCCTTGACCATGACCACCACCTTGGCCTTTGCCATGACCTCTACCTCTGCTAGTAGAGTAAAACATGTATTCAAACTTGTTCTTGCTTTGAGAAGAATAGGAATCCAAGATAAGGTTCTTCTCCTCAAGTATCAACATAGAAATCAAGAGACTGCAAAATCAAGGATATCGTCCCTCGTATTCATAGATGACATGAAGCTCTTGTATTCATCTCCAAGTCTATCTAAGCATGCACACACAACATCATCATCATCAACTACCATAGTGATAGATCTAAGAGTTTCCACAATACTCTTGATCTTCAAGGCATAATCATTAATGGACAGGTTTCCTCTTTTCACTTGGTTTCGAGCTACAACTTTTTGGCCTTTGCATTTACTTTGAATAGCCTTGCCAAATTCTTCCATGCAATAGCGAAGGTTTCAAATTCTTACAAATAGCCCATTATGCTATCTGTGATAGTGATAGATAGCCAACACATAATTTTACTATGTGTCTACTCCTAATCTTTCTTAGTCTTTAATTTATCTATAATAGCATTTCGTGCAGGAACTTTAGGTGATATTGCTATGTCTCCTTCAACATAATTCCAAACACCTTTGCCCTTCAAGAATTTTTTCATCCTAAACTTCCATGTAGGATAATTGTTCTTATTAATCTTCTCACTGACAACTTGGTTGAAGTTGTCAGACATTTAGACAAAATAGAAAACCTTGCAAAAACTTGCAACTTGCAAGAAGCTGATATTGGATGCACCATAACTAAATACACAACCTTTTTCATTGACTATATAACAATAACTACAGTCTACAATCTCTATGCAAATACCTTTTGTGTCTACAACCCAACAAACACCTGAAACTTTACAAATTTGAAATCTATAACTTGTATACTTATAAATGGTAGACACAATCAAAACTGTAGTATACTTAAATATTACTGTCGAGACCACTTATAGGTCCAAATGACCTCAGATGCAAAAAATCATAGCAGCTAGCCTAAAGAACTAATCTACAGTATATACACTATTATTTCTACTTAGCAAGTTTCACTACAATCAAATATATAGCCTTGCTAGCCTCAAGAGTCTCCTATGACTATAACCTAAGGTAAATTGAGCAAGGTGGAAGATCCTCTTAACTATTTCTTGCTTGCTTACTTTCATGCTCCAACACCTTCACCTGAGCCTTCAATCAAGCTCTGCGTAGCTGTGAGATGGCTTTGCGGAGTTGTGGGATGGCTTTGATATCATGAAGCTATGGGATGGCTCTATACTATGAAGCCCTACGTAGCTCTGGTGGGATGGCTTTGATACTATGAAAATAGATAACAAGGGAGAGAGGTGAAGCACCCAAGAGCACATGCATACAAAAGCAATGGAGACTTGAGCACATGGAGGGATATGGTTGGAATCTTCTTCTTTTTCTTTCTTCTCCTTCTCAATAAAGAAACTAAGTCTACAACATCATAAAAGACTAATATGAAAGTACCACAATATATGTACACATGGTTAGTAAATGCGAACCAGCTAGGAAAGAAGAGGTGACATAATAAATATGTCATAACCAAGGATGGATTACGTGGGGTGAAGTCCAATTGTAGAATCACTAGCATATCCTCACGTCAGTTTTGATGGTATAAACTACACTTTATGGAAGTTTGCATTCACAACTATCCTTGATTCTTATGAGCTTTGGGGATTGTGTTGGGGATTGACCTAGAACCACAATCCACCCCTGGGCCATCAAACTTAAGTGTTATGATTTCTCCAAATGCAAATCTTCTATGGGCTTTGAAAACAAAGGAACACAAATGCATTTTGTGCCTTAGTTAGAAACTGTTGTAATAATATTTAAACCTTAATTCAACATACAACCAAGACATCAAAGGCTTGGAACAAACTGAGGAGTCTGTAAGAAATGAAAAATCAAAAAAGGATTCAGAACCTAGAGAGTTAACTAGCAATGGAGAATTTTACTAAAGGAGAGATAGATAAGGGATTCATCACTCGAATTAAGAATGTGCATGACTAGATGACTCACATTCGAATACAAAAGTCTAGTGAGGAGCTAACTTGGAGGTGTCTTCGACTTTTTCTACCAAATTTTGATGGACTAGGTAGTTGTCATGAGACTCCAAATATGATGTTTGAGTAATTTTATGAACTACCAATGGAGGAGGAAAGGCAATGTAAAGCTTGAAAAGAAAGATGTAATGGAGATGTTGCATTCTCTACCAATGCAAAAGGGAAAAATGGTTCCTCTATGAATGGTGACAAAAAAAGGAAGAGTAGTAAGAAAAATTTGCAAGGAGAGTTCTTCTATTCTAAGAAGAAAGGACATGCAATTGCAAATTGTCATGTCAAGAAGATAGATGAGAAGAATAGCACCATAAAAAGTAAATGAAAGGAGAGTACAAATATGACTAAAACAAAGCTAGAGTTATTCACGACGGTGACCATTGAGAAAGTGTGTTCCTTGGGACAAGAAGTATCTACCATTGACTCATTGGTATTGGATAGTCACATCTCCCACCAGCAAGATAGGTCTATATAGTTCTATGTTAGCCTCTACAAGAATCCATCACTATGATGGTTAGAAATGATGCAAACTATCTTGCTAGGTACTATTTTCTTTGTTGCCACAAATGTGAAGTAAAAAATATTTCAAATGTGTTAATATATTCCAAAGATTAAAATAAATTTGTTCCAATATTGATCTTGGCCATGAAGTGAGGTTCACCAAGACAAGCGCATGAGTTCTCGACAGTGCTAGGAAAGTTGTTGGAAAAGGAGCAAGAAGGAATAACCAGCTATATGAGCTAAGTGCTCTTACAACCACTATTGGTGGGGCATAAGTAAACTTTAGTGTGAAATTTTTGGTCACATTAGATTTGTAGTATTAAAGGAGATGCATAAGCAAGGTATGATTGCTCACCTACTTATAGTAACAGAAATTAAGGAACCATGTGCAGCTTATATGATGGTGGGCAAGCAATAGAGAAAGGCATTTCCATAAGAAAGCAAGAATAGATTAAAGAATCCTCTCGATTTTGTGCATGCTAACTTGTGTAGTAAAATGCCTACGCAAGCCTTGGAGGGATATTCTTATTTTATATTAATCATCGGTGGCTTCAGTAGGAAGACCTGGATGTACTTCCTTCATAATAAGGCTCAAGCTTTTGGTAAGTTTAAAGAATTGAAAAAACTTATTCAGAATGAAATAGGACAAAGTCTAAAGAAGTCTAGAAGAGATGATAGTGGTGAATTCAACTCAAAGGATTTTGAAAACTTTTGTAAGAGCAAAGTAATTAAGCATCAATTGACAATGACTCATATACCTCAACATAATTGCATTATCGAACACTTAAATTGCACCATTCTGGAAATGGCAAGGTGTATGCTTAAGGGCAATAATCAATATTAGGTAGAAGCTATTAATACTGCAATCTACATTCTCAAATGAAGTTACACAAAGGTTTCTATAGGAGAAAACTCCTCATGAGGCCTATACTAGTAGAAAAACTGTCTGTCTTACACTTTAAAACTTTTGGATATTAATGTAATGCACATGTTCTAAGGGGGAATAGGAACAAAGTAAAACTAAAAAGAATAAAATATATCCTCTTGGGTTGTAGTGATAAGCAAAATGGGCTTGTTACACTATTGTGTGGGGATTTGAGGCCAAAACTTCATCTCTTAGAATAAGTATGCATGGAGATCTTGGAAGAATTTGGCATGATCAAGTGCAAGGAGATAGCTACACCTATGGAGATCAAAAAAAATTATCCATTCAGGATACATCATTAATAGTAGAAATTGAGAGGTACAAGATGTTGGTAGTCTCATATACTTATGCAACACTAGGCTATATAATGGTTGTATTATTGGTGTTTTGAGCAAGTTCTCAAACAAACCATGAGAAAGTCATTGGAAAGCTAGCATGTCCCGCTCACATACTTGAAGGGAACCCTTGACTATGGTATCACATACAATTCCAAAAGTTCTCTTATGGGGAGTGTGACTCAAGTTGGGTAGGTGACAATGATTCGGAGAAATTAGTTTCTAGATATTGTTTCTCTTTAGGTTTAGGTATATTCTCTTGTATTAGAAAGAAGTAACCAACAATGGTATTTTCTTCTACCAAAGCAAAGAATAAGGAAACTTGTTTTATTGCATATGAAGCAATATGGTTAAGGAGAATCCTATGGCATATGGGAATGTAGGATGAAGATCCAACAGTGCTAATATGTGACAATTAGAACTTCATCACCATTACCAAAAATCCAAGTTTCATGCACACATCAAACACATTGAAATCTAATATTACTATGTGTGTGCTTATATTGAGGATGGGATGTTAGAGTTTGGTGTCTAGTGGAGTAGAATGGAGAAAATATATTTCATCAAAGAACTTGTGAAGGATTTTCTTCAAGTTTATCTTCAAAGACTTGGCATTGGGCTAGGATGTAGTTTATCTACATGTGAATTACAAGTGGAGACTGACCGGGGGGGAGTTAGATATACTCAATTCCCCACCCTCATAAGGTTCCACCAATGATCCATGGTTCTCTAATTTGTAAGTCCCTCAATATGAGGAGAAGCCATGTGTGAGCTTAGGGGGTCGTGACTTGTATGGACTATTCCTTGGCCGACTAAGAAATCTTCATAGTGTGGTTGGACAGGGGACAACTAAACTACCTTCTTGAGCTATACAAAGAAGAACCCTCAAAAGTTATCATCAATTTATATTTCACCTTGTCAGAGTTCTTCTAGCTAGCCTTAAGCCCTTTTCTTATTATCATATAACTAGATTGCCATCTAAGCTTCATAATGGAAGTGCATGGGTGGACAAAACCATTTTTCTATCAATTTATTTGGAATTAGGGAAGTTTCTGTACTTATCATATTTGTTGTGTATTCTCTACTCCTTGCTCAAATTCTATTTGCTACACCATGTAATTTTTACACCATCTTAAATAATCTTCAAGGTTTCATGAAGATTTTAGAGTTACCATGCTATCCATAGGGTACTAAAGAAGAACACTGTGATTGACATATGATAGCTATGTAGCTCATCACTATGCATACATGGCTAAGGTTGCGCAAAATATGGAGCCGACTTGTTTTGAGGATGTAATGGTAATGAGACTTGGGGTCATGGTATGGATGAAAAAATGATTGCACTTACGGATAATGATACATAGGAGTTAGTGCCCTTACCTGAAGACAAGAAAGCTATTGGCTACAAATGGATTTACAAGATCAAGCATAAGTCAGATGGATCTATTGATCACTATATAAAGCACGGTTGGTTGCCAATGGGTATACATAGACTCATGGTATTGATTGTGAGGAGACCTTTGCTCTAATGGCTAAAATGGCCACTATAAGAGCTATCATAGCATTGGTTGCATCAAAAGGTTAGATCATGTATCAATTGGATGTGAAGAATGCCTTCTCGCAAGGGGAGTTGTAAGAAGAAGTTTATGTGGAGCAGCTACCTAGTTATATAAATGACAATCATCCAAATTATGTATACAAGCTTTGTAAGGCCTTATATGAACCGAAACAAGCACCTAGGGCATGACATGATAGGATTGCAAAATACTTTTTCAGCATTGGATTTTGTAGAGTACATGTTGATCACTTGCTCTGTGTATATGAGAGTGATGAATGTATTTTGGTCATTACTATATATGTGGATGATTTGATCATTGTGGACGATACTGAGATAGAGATTGACCATGCGAAGGGTCTTCTCAAGGCTGAATGTGAGAGATAAAGAATTTGGGAGAGCTATGGTATTTTCTTACTATCGAGATAATTAGAACTCCAAAGTGTATATGGTTGTCATAGAGAAAGTATGTGTTAGATATGTTGAAGAAGTATGGTATGGCTACTTGCAAGCCTATTTCTATACCTGTGGATATTAATACTAAGATTAGTACACATGAGGGTGACTTGATTAAGGATGTCACTATGTATTGAAAGATTGTGGGTAGCCTTATCTATTTGACAATCACTAGGCCAGACCTAAACTACATGGTTGGTTTGAAGAGTCGGTTTATGTACCTTTAACGAAAGCTACATTTGGATGCAATGCATTGCACATTGCACTATATCAAGTCCACATTGGTCTATGCCTTATTCTATAGTACAAGTATACCATTAGACTTGCATTGTTACATAGATGCAAATTGGGCTGGTAGTATTTCAAACAAGAGATATACCATTGGTCTTCTGTTTTCCTTTGGGAGTGCTACTATTACTTGGACCAACAAGAAATAGCCAACAATTGCCCTATCTAGTACAACGGCAAAGTACAGAGGTGTTGCAATGCAGCATGTGAGATAGCTTGGTTACACAAGCTTTGGTGATTTGGGAATGTAGGTGCATAACAAGGTTATCATCTAACTATTGTGATAACCTTATTATCATTCAATTGGTTAGGATCCCAGTGTATCATGCCAGACCAAACACATTGAGTTCCATTACTCGTCCATTCAAGAGCAGGTTCTGACAAGTGATATTGATTTGGTTTATGTCAGTACTACAAGAGGAGCAAGCTATTGAAATTTTCACGAAAGCCTTGGGAGCTGAGAAGCTTCGATGCTTCAAAATTATGCTTGGAGTTCATGAGCTCATGCTAATCTCAAGATGGAGTGTTGAGATATCAATCTCTACATGAGATAGCATCCACCCACTACATGCCTTGGTGATATGGGGCATAATATTATTCACATGCATATTATGTGACTAAGGCGAGGATATGCCAATGATTCTACAACTGAACTACATCCATGTAGTCTATCCTTGGCACATTTATTGTGCCACCTCTTCTTTCCTAGTCAGTTCACACTTTGTGACCACGTGTATATATATTGTAATACTTTTGTATTATTCTTTTATCATGTTGTAGACTTAGTTCTTTTGTGTGGAAGAAGAAGAAAGAAGAAGAAGAAGATCTCAGCCCTATCTCTGTGTGTGATCAAGTCTCCATTGCTTGTGTGTGTGCTCTTGGGTGCTTCACCTCTCTCCCCTCTTGTCTAGTTTCAAACAACATTACTATATAATGCACTAGATGGCATTGCTTCTCTTTGCTATTGAAGCCATTGCCTCTCATGTATTCTTCACTCCTTAGAGCCTCCTGCACTTTGATACCATATGTAAAAATCACATGACAGAATGAACAAAATCTAAGCAAGGGAGTAGAAAACACAATATAAACATGAGAAGAACAAAAAGTTCTATAATTCCAAACTAATACAAAACAAACTACTATAGATATAGCTCTATTCACCCATGCACTCTCACTATGAAGCTTAGATGGAAATTTAAACAAATGACAAGCAAATAGCTAAGGCTAGCTAGGAAGAACTTTGACTCAATGAAAGATAGATTGATGATGGCTTTGGAGAGGACTTTATTTTATAGCCTCGGAAGGTATTCTAATTGATGTGTTTAACCATATTACAAACCTTTTCTAGCTGACCAAGGAATATTTCCTTTACTATTGAGGTAGGGGCATTAGCCCTAGATCCCCATTAGGGGAGATACTGGGCCCCTTGAGATCCCCTAGATAGAGGTTACTCTAATAACCCCCAAATCCCAAAATAGGGGTCTCAAATCACTCCCACAACTCACAACTTGATGCATAGTGCCTCGAGTTGAGACCAATAGAACTAATCTATCTAACCCAAATGCTAAATCCACAAAGGTTACCTTTTGCCATCCAGTAAATAGACGTCATCTAAGATGCAAGTCAAGATCCACCGAGCTCACACATGGCTTGTCCTCATGATGGGGGACTTACAACTTAGAGCACCATGGATCATTGGTGGAACCTTATGAGGGTGGGGCATTGAGCATATCTAACGTAAGGCTTCAAATCTTCTTAAAAGGGCATTATAGTAGAAATCAATTTTGTGGCAATACTCAAAGCATGGAAGCAATCTTGGAGCTATAAAACTATTATGGGACTTTGAATTAGGACTTTTGTATCCAAAGGCTCAATTCTCATTCTTGACCCTTGAAATATATTTAAGGATATTCAAGAAGGGCATTACATTAGCATTTGAGCTTCTATGCATGGGATTTGAGTGGAATTGAGTGTTAACTCAACTACAAGCATCAAGTCAACTACAAGCTTGTGAAGAGGTATTTTCTTGATTCTTGACATTTGCTTCATAAATTATTTGTTGAACCCACCTTGATCCAATTGTTGAGGAGATTCAAGAATTGATTCCTTCATTGGATTAGAAGATATTTTATTTGTTAGAATCAGTAACCTATTCACTTCTTGCAATGTATTTGTGATTGAAATCTTATCAAGGAATTCCATTATATTTGAGCCTTTCACTCTAATCCATAACATTGGTTGCTTTGTTGTGCTTGATCCTTGATAATTGAAAATATATTCTAGGAAGGGTAGATGGCAATGTAGTGAGTCATAGTAATTGTGTGCAATAATCCATTTTCTACACCCATTTAACCTTTCCATTCCATTCCTATTGTATATCATGAGAGGTTGAAAGTTGATTTTCCAATCCATGTATGTCATCCATGCTTGATTAGCTTAGTATTGAGCTACCATGTTGATATCCCAATGAGAAAAACATCAAATATGAAACAAGGTAGTAGAACAATAGTGACCTAATCCTACCCTACTACTAAAGTATCTAAAGAGGTGCATAACGAAGATGAGGGTGGAACTTTGCCCACCCCCTAGTACCCCCTACTAATCCTATGCATGTATAGGAAGCCTTGATTGCCAATATATCCCTCACCATAGGTACCCAAGTAGAGAATCAAGACCTTTTAAAAATCCAATGTATTTGAAGGTAGTTACACATTTGTTACAGGTTGAAATAGTGGATTATAGGGCTCCAAATAGAGTATTATAGTCCTACAAGTGTTTACAAGTATTACAGGGGCTACTGCAAGGTATTCTCAACATTATTTTGGTTTTAAATATTTCTATAAGCTCAAATGCAGGTTTCCATACATCCCCTATAGGTTTCTACACTATTTCCTAGTTATTTATAGGTGTAAAACAAGTATTATTGCTAATTACAAGGGTCAAAAAAGGTCCAACATGTTGCTATCTTATTTTGGATAGACCTGGGAAAGTAGTTACAAAAAATTGTAGGTTGAGTCTCGTAGGGAAATGAAGTATTCACCTTGAAAGAGACATTGTACTCTTTGTTTGTTTAGAACCAAAACGCTTGTCATTTGGATACTCAAAACAAAAGTTATAGCTAAAACACTGATAGTGAGTCATATAGATAGCATGCAAATGTCTATGGCCAGAACAAGAAAAAGGATCAAATGATGGATGTTATTAATGAGGATATGCAGGCACATCATAATGAGAAAAATTCATCTAATGATGCCATCATTCATGAGCAAGAAGATGTGATAATTAATATATATAATGCATATAATATCCATCACTTGGATGAGGGCAATAATGCATATCTTGATTCTAATGACTATCAATAGCTATCCAATGAGATCAAGTAGTGCGCACACATGCATGTGTGCATGCATATGTGTGCACACATGAACATGCATATAACATAAAAACTTTAAGCTTTATATTCTCTTGTAAAGTTATGAAGAGGTCATTGCATATGTGCAAATATAGGATGTACATGTTCTTCACTAATTTTTCTACACTTTGCAATTTTTACATTAAAATGCAAATGCCCATAAGGCACCTTTTTGAGTGCAACATTTAGCTTATCAAGATTCCATACTCCTATTTAGTTGTTGTATTCCCTCAACTCTAGGAAAGAGGATTATTTTTATGGATGTGGTTCATTTTACAAGTATTTCTATCCATTGCCTACAAGCATGCCTAGAAGAGTTGAAGTCAACAATCGGTCCATTCATGAAGAAAAGCATGAGGGGAGACAATCATTTCATGGTCAAGCAAATGTGAATCACCACTCTTTTGGATAGCCATCAACTCATGGACATGGACGTTCTCATTTTGGGCAGTTAATGCAACATGGGCAAAATTCATGGAGTCGTGAACCACATAGGAAACCCTCTTATGGGTGGCAAAAGGGTAGTGGCTAGGTGTATTACTTTGAGGAGTACAAAGATAAAATTAGGGTGACAACTCATCCCCTATAGAGTTGGAGGAGTGGATCAGCGAATTGAAAATGTGTTTTACCTTGTAGCCCCATGCAGAAGAGGCTAAGATTTATTATGTTGTACTTCATCTTGAGGAGGATGCACATACTTAGCATCATGATAACATAATCTCCCTTTTTGAACCAGTGAGTTTCTTGGGAAGATCTTGTGGTTTATTTTAGTTATCATTGTTACACTCTTGATTCTTCTAAGTATCCTTCAATTTTTGTCTCCTTAGATGTATGTGTAGATTTCTCTTTATTTGTTTATCTCTATTTGGCTAAGGGATCTTAGGGCTAGTGTTAGTGCTATCATACGACTCCAAACTTATATATATCTTTTGTGGGGAACCCTTGTCAATGTCCTTGGCTCCTTCTAGCTCAAGGACTTTAAGATTCAACACAAGGTTTGTGGGCTTGTACATTGATTTTCCATGATCTAAGACCTCTAAGTACTCTAGAAATTCCAACTCAAATTTAAATCTTATCACTCCAATATTGACTAGTAGTTCTTTAGTCTCTTGCAGTTTTGATCTATTAGGATTTGTTCTATGGTTTTGCAATTTGAATCACAATCTCTAGACTCCTCATCTACTTCTTCTATAGTCTAAGGCTCTAACGAGTCCTCTTACTCATCCTACTCATTGTTCTCAAGATTTTGTGCCTCCAATAAGGTTTCTACCATGTTGTCATGGTAATCAAACAATGCTTGATGTGGCTTGATCCATTTTCACTCATGTTATTGAAGAAACTCCTCAAAGATGAGGAAATTAGCCTCGGGGTTACCCTTGATACGCAATCACCATTGAGCAAGAATTTTCCTAAGTTCAAGGTGATTTGTGGGAATATTGAGCACCTTAGGCCTAAGTCAAAATGGTGCAAGGATCATCATGAATTGGATATTGCAATCTCATTGACAGTAGTCTCAGCCATATGTGCAATAAGTTCTTCTCCACCCATTTTCTCACAAGCTTCTTTATATTCACTCTCTTTTGTGAAGGACAAGTCCATACTTGCAAGATTATGCATTTAGTCCTACTAAGACTAATTTAGTAATTTTGGCACTCATGCAAGTGCCATTTTCAAAGGTCCCCTTTTAAAATGGTACAAATTTTGTATGTGCAATGTATACTTTGTAGTACTATAACACATGCTCATTGAGAAAACAAAATCAAGATTGATTAGTTTTTTCTTAATAGTAAGATAACCAAGATATGCATACATTTAATTTCACAATAAAATTTAAAATAAGAGAGTTAATTTTGAAGGTACGTAGGAAAGTTAGAAAAGTTTACCCCAATGAGAGAAACAAAATGCTTAGTTTTGAACTAGAGCTCGAGTCCTCTTAAAGGATCATTTTTTCAATTGATTCTAAGGAAATTAGAGCACGATATTACCCCTTATAGGCTCAAGTTTAAGATTTATCACAAGGAGAGAGGAGCTAAATCCTTATAAGGGCTCAATTTTGAAATTACTCATGAGGAAATAAGGGTTGAAGGCTTCTTAGTAGAGGTTAAATTTTAAAATTCAACCTAACTTAAAGAAAGAAGTAGGATTCATCACAAAATTTAAGCCAACAAAATAGAGTAGTTAGAGAGCCTTAGTCTCAAAATTTATCATAAGAAGAGGAAAGTTGAAAGGTCAATTTTGAAATTGAGCTTGATAAGGCAAAAGTCAGTGAGCACTTGTGAAATTGAGCCTAAATCTTATTACAAGACATAAGTTCTATTAGTCACCTACACTAATCGATAATCTAGCCTTCTTCCCAACAAGTGCAAAAGCATCGGTTTTTTCTTTGACTTAGGGCTTCCTAATTCTTTGAGAACTTCATTTTCCCTGGAGCTGTTGTTGCATCTAGCCTAACCCCGAATAGGATTGATAAACATAGTCGCTATCAGGTGGATCTTGAGGCATCTTAGTTTTAATCCTTATTATAATTGTTTGTGTTAACTATGTGCATCATCAAGATCCCAATGAACTAACATATTCATGATATTAGCGAGAGCTTGGGCAAAGACCTTAGAGATTCGAGATTGAATTTTCCCTAGGCTAGATTAGTTACCATGAAATCCATCAAGCATGCAAGCTACAACATACTTTCAATGTGGGGAAATACAATCTATTATTTTCATGAAAAGGAGAGTCGGCAATACCTTGAATGCTATTATGCTATGTACGAATTTGTCGCATAGCATCTAGATGCAATTTCTTCTCTTGATACGCAGGATTTGCAAACTCCATCTTTGAATATTTGAGATGAAATTTATCCTTTTTTATTAACCTATTCTTGTGCAGTATAGTATGGGTCCAATGCATCTCATGCAGGAATCAAGCTATAATGAAAGGGACCTAGCTAACCTAACTAAGAGAGAGAAGAGAGAGAAATACTGCAGAAGAAGAAAGGGAGGAGAGAAAAAGATAGGAAAAGAGAGAGAAAGAGGTGAGAGAGAGGAGGGAAGCCATGGGAGCTGAAGGTGAAGGTGAAGAGATAGATTTGTATTTATCAAAAATGGTACCTATGCAGTGTCCCTTATACCTTTTATACTTAGGTCAACCTGACCTAAGTATTTCCCCTCCATTACAATCCATCCCCACTCAAAATGAAGTTTTTGTCCTCAAAAACAAAGATCGGACTTATTGGTATAGCCAAGTAGTGGGCTGTAAAGTACTACTCTGTGCAGTATTACAAGTGGCAAAAGTGGGGGGGGAGGGGGGGGAGGGGGGGGGGTTCTCGGCATAGACCCAATAAAAGATTGCCTAATATTCAAGAGTAGTACTAGTCTATGCAGAGGGTCAGCCCATAGCCACCCGGATCAAAAGGGAAAGTGGTATCACTGCCATGCATTGGATCAGCTTCCATAAGGTCAAAGTCAAGTACAGCTGGAAGCATGATCAAGCATGGTGGTATTCGCTAGCTCTTCCATAAGCCTCTCAGGCATCACCATGCTCTTTATGACTAAAGCATATGAGGCTGAAGTCACCAGTGCATGGATTGCATCAGCCCCTAAGTGCTGCATACTACCCTACATTCTTAGTGATGTCCAAGCATTCAAACTGCAGGTCTGTGGACTGAAGGGACTCCCGCATGGGGTCATGATCATCCAAATCCACATGCTACCCATGATCTTCTTTCTTGACCTAAAGGTCTTGTTTTTTACCCGCACCAAAATGGTCCTCAGCAAGATCTTCTCCATCCTTTGGATCATAATATTCTAATACCGAGAGTATTTTTACTGTCTTTTCCCTACATGTGGCTTGATGATCACAAGATATCGGCTTAGCACATCGATAGCATAAGCCCGCAGCATGTAGTTCCTGTATCGTATCACTAGTAAGGTGTCTAATACATTTAGCCTTAGATAGCAATCTACACACATGCTCATCACAATTGGTCAACTCAGTAATAGTTCTGACATGCTGCTCATAGTCATCTTGCTACTCATGTACAACAAATGGTTGTCCATGCCCATGACCATAATGCTCATGCCGTCCATATGGATGGTCATACCAATGTGGCTGCTGCTCATAATGATACTCATGATGTCCATACTGCATGTGGTGATAATAGCCCTGCTGCGCATCACACGCATAACCGTCATAAGCATGCTGCCTTTGATCATTGATCCCACAGCATTGGTCATGCTGTCCATAATCTCTATGAGAATGCATGTCACAAAAATGTTCATGCCGCTGCCCAAATACATCTATTTGTTGTTGTGTACTACCAAAACCTTGGCCATATTGTTGCCCATAAACATGAGGCCCAAGACTGCATGATGAGTGTCCAACATGACTACAACAGTGTCCTTGCATCCTAGGCTCACCATAAGTATGATGATTGGCAAGTCCATGAGCATAGGTATCGGCATGATGTCGGTCATAATCACTTGATTGCCACTCTTGCATTGCATCAGGGTCTCCATGAGGCAGTTGCCCATATGGTTGTGTGGCATAAGAATCTCCATATGCATGCTGCCGATCCTTAAAGTCATATCATTCTCGATGATTTCCATAGTAATACTTCCCAGCATGTCTATGAGAAGGCTCATGCTGCTCCTCATAATAATCAGTCTCTCCATGTCCGTGGCAAGGTACACAACATGTATGACCAAATTCAGCATAAACATAATCATTATGTTGCTGTCCAGACTCTTGATGCAACTGTTGTTGCTTGTAATGTGCTAATGGTTGTTTAAGCTATTGGGTAAAAGGCTGTCATTGCACCTCAAAAGGCTGGTGTGATTGCATTGACTGTTGCTGAATTACCTTAGAAACTTCCTCCATCTTATGCATGTTACACATGGTGCCGCCTCAACCTAGCACAACTCTTGCTTCTACTTTAGCCTCAGCTCACATTTGATTAGTCAATGGACATCATATCAATCTCTATTCTACATACTTTGTTCACTCATCTAGTCCAAAATGAACAGCATGGTATGTGACATTATCATGTAGCCTGCATATCCATTGATTACTTCAATTTGCAAACCATGGCAGCCAACCGTGTCAAAGACTTGCAAATTCGCATTTAGAACAGTGCCACTCTGAGCTGACTAGACAATTTTGCCTGCATTAATCTTAGATCTGACAAAAACGTTTCCAAACCTGCTTTTCTCTTATAATAAGCCTGACAAGGTAGTTTCCAATTGTGCCTTCTCTACTGATAAACAAGTGATGCCAACTACTTGGTAATAACCAAGGTTTTTAGAGATCATGAGTTGTATTCAAGGCCCAAATGACAATCTCCATTACTGCAGCCCCTAGGGAGTTTGACTTCGATCTCTGCATCATGTAGGAATTTAGGGCACAAGCAAACCCACTCATTATCATGTACTTGGGATGAGTTGATCAGCTTCTCTGCTACTATAAATGGGTTCAGATGTTGTCAACTCCAAGGCATGTCCTCTAGCAAACGCTCATCTTACCATAGTAGCATCTTGATGAGTTGACAAGGGAGGCACTCTAGATCAAATCCTTTTAAAAAATTTCAAAGTGATTTTCAAGGACTTGGGTCCTTAAGTCAAATACTCCATCTCAACTGTCCTGCTTTGAAAGGCAAAGGAAAGAACTTTCAGAACTGACAATAGTAAAGCAGCTTTGTCTGAAATCTTCTCTGCATCATGTGACTGTTGTCACAAAATTTTCCTTTCCAACTTCAAGACTATTTGTGACATCAAGATTCCAATTGCCAATTTCATTGGATGGCAAAATTTGCACCAATAGTTCGCTGATTCAGAGCCTTATCAATGAATTCCTGCTCCAGATGGCATTCACAAGGATGCATTAGTGCTACTGAACAAAACCTTCTCGAAAATGGCCATCTGATCCTACATCTAAATGTGGTTTGGATGGATTAGCTTTGGACTCTAAAACAAAGAAGCAACTTGTTGTTTTTACAAGACTCACTAGTGCTTCAATTTCCAAAACATGGTGTTCCATCATAACTCATGTCGTGGCTGGTACAGATGAGCATGGGGTAGCTCAAAGGACACTCAAGTATGCCCTAGGCAATGTTGGTGTAGTACCAGCTAAAGAACACAATACTGAAGTACAGAAGAGAATAATTCAGGTGAAGATGAAGAAGAGATTGCAGTAGGTCTATAGGATTTGTGGTGCACCATCATCATGTGTGGACATAGCACATCTCTCACGAATGCATGACCATAGCACAAGTATGATTGCTATTGTTGTTTTGCTGACCCGCATGATGTCCCAAGGAGTAGTGAAACAAGAACTCCAAGGATATTATGCCTTTGTAACTTGAGGCATTAACATAATGAGCATGCTGACTCTCCATGTCTCATGGAATACATCAACCCTATCAATCCTTCATTTGCCATTGATCCCTCTGACCTTGGGAGTACCTTCGACCCTCAACCTCAGAATGCCAAGTCTATGGTGAACAATGTAGGCATTGGTGCTGCAATGCATGCAACTGGGGAACAAGACAGCAAAGCCCTACCTAAGCATCAGTTGGGTTCCTTTCTTCCAACTTGGACTTCTTCAAAGCCCAGCATCCCTGTCCAATGGTACGTTGGTTTAGAGCAACCTGCCACTTCCTTCCCAAGCATCAAAATTCTAGCAGCACCCACCCTTTAGTTGGGCTAATACCTACCTACTTTTCCCAAAAATAACCCTACTGCCACTTCCTTCCCAAGCATCAAAATTCTAGCAGCACCCACCCTTTAGTTGGGCTAATACCTGCCTACTTTTCCCAAAAATAACCCTACTGCATTTATCAAACAAAAATAAATAAGGGGCTTTATGCTGACAGGATACTCCTGGCTTTGCTCAACTCCACTTTTGGGCACAAGAAGAAATGTTTGCAAAAATTTCCCAAAAAGGCCTTGAGAGCAAGAGGCAAGGTCACCCACAAATACCAGCACCTTATGGAAGGACACCAAAACCAGCTATCACCACTTTTTCTTGGGTCTATCCATGCAATTTGTTTCCTGTGACTCGATTTGCTTAACAATATCCATATCCTCAAGTACTTCCCAAATACCACAGGCCACTTATCTAGGCCAGCATACTTGATAATTTAGCTTTTAGAGGCAGACCGATCACTTATGATATGCAGCCCCAACATGTGTCCCTAAAGGTTGCATTTGGGTTTAAGGGGGCAATCACAATCATAGCATTGACTCTCATATCTAGGGAGCATTACCAGTCAAAAACATCCTGTCACTAACCCGTCAAGGGTCTACCAATAGACTAGATCGATAGGATGGCATTGGGAAGTTCTGATTATGGATATGTATGAGTAGAAGAACAAAGAGATGGAGGGGGTCTTGCTGCAACTATTGCTCGAGCTTCAAAATCCAACACTACCCAAGCTGCAAATGGAGAAAGTACAAATATGGCTAAAGCTTTGCCAACAAATGTACATTCAGTTGGTTTTGATGAATTTGATCCTTGTGCTTCCACAGCTCCAGTGCCTGCTGCTCCAACAGTTGCAGCTCTGGCAAATTTTCCAACTGAGGATTTATTTGGTCTGGTGGACGCTGTGAATGGTGGGAAGGCTTTGCCAGCTCCACCTGCTATATCAAACATGACAAGCAATGCCAGTAATTACTTTGGAGATTCTAGCATAGCTACATTCACACTGGCTACTATCATTTCTAGTAACTCCTCTTTTTAGAGTCTTGATGCTGATGTTTTTGGAGATTCTCCTTTCAAAGCAGAAAGGCCCAGCAAACCCTTCTGCTTCTTCCTTGCAGTTGATGGGCACGACATGAGCTATAGCTCAAATAGTCTTGAGTTTTTCCAAAAATTCTCATTATTTATCTGGCACAATAGGCATGGTCTCATAATCATTAACCCGTCAAGGGTCTGCCAACAACAGACTAGATTGGCAGGACCCTTAGCAGCTACAACAGCAAGCAAATCCGTGCCTCCTTCAAAGAGCTGAGTCGTAGGATGGCCTCCATTGGCTACCTACAGAAAACAAAAAAAAACCCTTGCCAAACATGCCTCTCTTTTCACCATGGGACTCTTACACAACAGCCATTATATGTGCCTGGAGCTAGCATGAATCTCCCTGAAATTGTCTCCCACATACTTGAACTGATCCACTTCAAGAGGGTGCTTGAATGATAGAGCAAAGCACAAGGGAGCTTTGCCTCAAGATGTTGGAGATGGTTTGGAGCAAGGAATGAGAGATATAATTAGAAGAGAGACCATGGTAGCCTGAAGCAAGCTTGAAGGAAGGAGAGGAAGGTCTTTCTTGAAAAGTAGCAGTAGTTTTACTCTTCTCTAACTCCTGTGAGCCAACTTCAACCAAGAATCCCTAAATTTTTACCTCAAAATTTGTGATCAACTACTAAGTTTGACCTGAGTGCCACCAACTTGGCCATAGATGTGCACAATCTCCAAGAAAGGCTGCCAGCACCATGTGGTACTCCTCCATCACTGCTTCTTATAGCTCTTGTCCGTGTTGTTGTACCTGTGTGACTAGTTTTTTTTTTTGTAAAATATAATTGCATATGAGGAAAGAGAAAGAAGAAGGGACCAAATACCTAAGCTTTGATACCAATTGTAATGAAAGGGAACTAGCTAACCTAGCTAAGAGAGAGAAGAGAGAGAAATACTACAGAAGAAGAAAGGGAGGAGAGAGAAAGACAGGAAGAAGAGAGAGAAAGAGGTGAGAGAGAGGAGGGAAGCCATGGGAGTTGAAGGTGAAGGTGAAGAGACTGATTTGTATTTATCAAAAAATGGTACCTATGCAGTGTCCCTTACACCTTTTATACTTAGGTCAACTTGACCTAAGTATTTCCCCTCCATTACACAAGCAAGCATTTGATGATTTGGAAATACATTACTTATGACTGGTACCACAGTTGGATTGGTAGTGATGTCTTCGCCCGAGGCTTCGTTGCTCATTGTGGGGTTACCATCCGCGCATATGATATTTTTTGCTTGGGGGCCATTCTTGATCTTTGTCTCCCTTAGAGGCAAATCGCACAAGACTTCTACACCTTGTACTTGATTAGCAGGGGGCCAATTGGGGAAAAGGGTATAGGCTTGCGGATGACAGATAATCTCGTGGAACTGGATATAAGTTTGTGGGCAACGGGGAAAGAAAGGGCGCGTGTGGACACCTGAGAAGAAGATCCTTCAGAAAGTCTCTCTCTCTCTCTCTCTCTCTCTCTCTCTCTCTCTCTCTCTCTCTCTCTCTCTCTCTCTCTCTCTCTCTCTCTCTCTCTCTCTCTCTCTCTCTCTCTCTCTCTCTCTCTCTCTCTCTCTCTCTCTCTCTCTCTCTCTGTGTGTGCAGCAAGGGGGGGTTATATATTGGTGGAAGGTGTTATTATTGGGGGGGAGGGGGGCACTGGGAGTAGTGGTAGTGGTGACCACCATCTGTCACCATCCACATGGCTATGGGGGCTCCTTAGCTCCTCCAAGTGGCTATGGGGCTCGATATGCCCAAGAGCTCATCCTTGTCACCATCTTTCTCATCATCCTCCTTGTCATCTTCGACTTCTCCTCCCAATTTCATCCTCCTTCTTCCTCCACATCATCTGCCATCATCTCCTTCTTTCCCCCCGCGTGATCTTCTTGCCATCTTTTCTTCCTCCCCCCCTTGCCACTTGTTCGACAACGATATGGGGAAAAATAAAAAAAATTGAATTAATATTTAATAAAATGGGGGGCAAGGGTTCCCATGCAGGAGCGGGGATGTTACATCGTCTCCCCCTTAGAGAACTCGAGATGTCCTCATCTCGAAAGAACTGGGGAAGACAAGCATTGATGGGCTTAAGTTTTGTGGGTTAGGACCCACCATGCGTCTGTTGCGCTACTCGTAATGACTCAAGTAGTGCAACTCATATTATTGCAATTAATCGTAGGTACAAGAGTAGGATTTATTCCAATACAAGTTGTATTACATGTCGATAAAACTCCCAAGATTTCTAATCATCCTGAAGAGGTGCAGTGAGTTCTAAGTCTTCATCTTCATCTGATTCCTCTATATATCCGAAGACTGTACTTGTGTAGCTTCATTTTCTTGGAGGTTCAATGTTTTCCAAGGCAATCTGCTTGGACGTGCCCTGTCTCATTGCAATGGAAGCATTGATGGTAGGAACATCTCCTACGGATGTGCCCTATCTCTCCGCACATGTGGCATCTCTTGTTGTGATCTCGAGCATCATTTTTGTCACAGTTTCCTGGTTTAAGTTCTTGGACGATTGGCTTTGCTCGAAGTAACGCATCTTGCAAGTCCATTGGACGCATCTTGCCATTGGACGCATTGCTTCAAGACAGTGGTTTAGAGGAGTGTTTAGGCCATGGCAAAACTTGGATACTTACTGTGCAATATCCATAGGTGGTGCATATTTTAGCAAGGTTACAAACTTTGAGTAGTAGGCTTCCAATGTTAATTCCAACTGCTTGAGCTTGAAGAATTCATTCATCCTCAAATTTAGGTAGGTTGGCGAAAGGTATCATCTGCATACAGCATCTTTCAGCTGAGCCCAAGTGACAATGGCTTCAGAAACACCTTGCTATTTGCACCATTGCTTCCACCATATTCGAGCCGGCCAACTGCTATAATTACTTGATTGGTACCAGCAATTCCCACAATATAAAAATAGTCATTCATCGACTCAATTAATATCTCCACCTCCATTGCGACATCTATCCCTTCTCCATCAAACTTGGGTGCCTTAATTTGCTTGAGAAGGAATTTCTTCTCTTGCACGTCAGCATTTGTGGGTGCAGAAGATGCCTCGAAATCAAGCCACACCACTTAGGTTATTCTATTTAGGATATGTCTACGATCCATATATTAATCAATCACATATCATTACAAAGTTTTGCTCTGATACCAACTATAACATCCCGACTATCCAAACATGTTTTTAGTGGTCCACCAAGAGAGATGATTCTAAGCGACACCGCCCGGCACTCCCATGGAATGTTACGAGAGTTTGTCGCCTACGGTTTCTTGAGTCCACCTCGCAATGGAACAACCCACTAGGATCGACCTGAAACTTGGGTCCCTACTGGTCAAGGTCTCTTGACAGCATTCTAGTGTCGTAAAACCTTTTGGCAAGCCTCCCAATTCTCCGGGACCACCCTGCCATAGGACGGACCTGTCAGGGTTTCTGCCCATTGGCTTCCCTTGATAGCTTTAGTTTTCTAATTATGTCCCACCACAATTATGTGTGACATTTAAAAATCAGCTTCCTTAATTAAGCTTTTTAGGGAACATGGTTCGTTTGCAAAATTTATGGCACAAACATGAATACAGAGCAAGCAAACAAGTTCCTTAACTTATCTTCAACTTAATCTTTGTCTCCTGTCCATACGGGAGAAATTATGTATCCCTTCTGCCTTGCAAAAGTAATTGGTCCAAATCACATGGCACCACAATTCCATCCTTTATCTAGAATAGGATCTTCTAATGCCACAGACATTGGGCTCACGGCAATCTTCAACTCCATTCTGAACTAGGCAAGGGGTGTCCAGAGCTCCACTTGACCCCAAGCAGCCTAGGAGTGAGACACAATTTCCCGTGGTTGGCCTTTTCACCACTCGACCTTCGGCCCGTGAATCAAGCAGTGCCCTCTCAAGTTGAAGCATGGTGTGACATTGGAGATGATCCACCTGCGTAAAATATCATTTTCTTAATTAATCTTGTTAAGAATCAAGCACAAATAAGGCATTTAGTCCTAATATCATTATCCAAGAAAACATTCCTTTATTCCCATGGCAACTTGTCAGCACAGAACCTTGCCATGCATTTACCATCAAATACAAGCACTTGGAATAATAATCCAAATCACGTCCCAACAATCAATTTAATGCAAAAGCATTTAGGACGTTGTTTGACCAATCAACAAAAACAATGGTATCCTTTTCTAAACATTGCACGAATAATCATGATAACCTTTCCATCACATATTTGCTCTCCCCCTTGGGATTAGGAGTAGTTCAATGTAAAATTTACTTAATACACCCTTCTTTCGGCTAAGGCATATGTTAAGGTTTCAAACATTGTACAAGACATAAGTTCTATTAGTCACTTACATTGATCGATAATGCAACCTTCTTCCCAACAAGTACAAAAGCATCGGTCTTTCCTTTGACTTAGGGTTTCCTAATTCCTTGAGCTCCATTTGCCCTAGAGCTGTTGTTGCATCTAGCACAACCCTGAATAGGATTGATAAACATAGTCGCTATCCGGCGGATCTCGAGGCATCTTATTTTTAATCCTTATGGTCATTTTTTGTGTTAACTGCATGCATCATCAAGATCCCAATGAACTAACAAATTCATGATATTAGCGAGAGCTTGGGCAAAGACCTTAGAGATTTGAGATTGAATTTCCCCTAGGCTATATTACTTGCCAAGATTACTTACCATGCAATCCATCAAGCGTGCAAGCTACAACATACTTTCAATGTGGGGAAATACATACCTATTATTTTCATGAAAAGGAGAGTCGACAATACCTTGGAATGCTATTATGCCATGTACAAATTTTCCACATAGCATCTAGATGCAATTTACTTCTCTTGATACTTGGGCTTTGCAAAATCCATCTTTTATGAAATTTATCATTTTTTATTAACATATTCATGTGTAGTATAGTACGGGTCCAATGCATCTCATGCGGGAATCAAGCAAGTATCTGTTGATTTGGAAATACATTACTTACGACCGGTACCGTAGTTGGATTGGCAGTGATGTCTTCGCCCAAGGCTTCGTTGCCCGTTGTGGGGTTATCATCCATGCATTACATTTTTTTCTTGGGGGCCATTCTCGATCTTTGTCTCCCTTAGAGGCAAATCACACAAGACTTTCGCGTCTTGTACTTGATTAGCGGGGGCCAATTGGGGAAAAGGGTATAGGCTTATGGGTGAAGGATAATCTTGGAGAACAAGGGGAAAATAAAAAAATTTGAATTAATATTTAATAAAATTGGGGGTGGGTTCCCATGCGAGAGCAAGGATGTTACATGGAGTTCCCACATCTTGTGTCTCTCTCTCTTACTCTCTTATTCCATCCTACATAGCTCACATCTCTCTTGCTTCTGCTTGCTCATGCTTCAAATTGGGCTTTTCCCTTCACTGAAAGAATCAACTCTAATGAATGAACATGCAGTGCAACCTATAAAATTACATTTTCGATATATACATTTATGCCCTCCTCTCATCAGGGAATATCTAGATCAACACGTGTGTACACTGATCAAATTATCCACTACCCAAATCTTAATAAATTAACAAATCATACACTACTACATCTATCCTTGGGAGGATCTATATTAAAAGTACTCAAATACATATCAAATGTTGGGGGTAAAGGTGCCTCTGTCGAGCTGCCCATGTATTACTACAATGACAATACCCGCCACTACACACTGTAGGTGGCGGGCGGCCGTCAGCATTACTTTATTCTTTATTATTTTAGTGACACTTTGAATTAAAAAAAGCCTGATCACACATTGTGACTGTTGGAGTTTCCATTTGTGTCTCTCTCTCTTCTTGCTCTTGCTCTCCACCCATAGCTCACTTCCAAGCAAGCTTCGATCCTTCTCACCTTTCAATTGGTATCAAAGCTTTGGATTAGAGCTTGATCATGGAGCTTGGCCCAGCATTACTTCAGCCCGGATTGAAGACCTAGAGCTTGGAGCTTCAATGCCAGCCATGGCTTCTTCCCCCCAAGGTAATATTTCATCTCTCACCTCTCCCCTGTCAAGATTGTGGGAGAGAAGGAAGGAGTCTCACTTGTAGCTTTCTTGCTTGCACAATGGGGGAATACACACAGAGGTGGAGGCTGAAAACAGTTTTTCTCTTCTTAGTTGTGTAAGCCAAAAAGAAGTCTAGTACAAAGAAATAGAAGAACCCTATATATGGGTCTCAAACCAAACTCAACTAACTAAGGTGGCATACAAACTGAGCCACGAACTAGAGTAGATAAGGATACATATCATCTAGCTATTATTCATGGGCGGTGTACCAACCGCATCTGCAACTAACACGTCGGTGACATAAATGCACAACGGTCACCCTAGCATATCACGAGTGGACCTCGATATCTCAACACTCCCCCTCGAGCTCAATCCCAATTCCTGCACACCAAGCAGGTCTCTGAACTTGCGCAGCTTCTCTGCGCCCAATGCCTTCGTAAATATGTCAGCTACTTGATCCTCTGTGCTGACATAAACTAGATCAATAAGACCTAGTAAAACCCTCTCCCGCACATAGTGATAATGCACCTCAATGTGCTTTGTTCTAACATGATAGACTGGGTTATTTGCCAAGTGTATACTACTCATGTTGTCACAATAAATGACAACTGGCCCATCTGTAGACTGATGCATATCATAAAGTAGCTTATGCAACCAAGCTACCTCACATGCAGCCATTACTGCACCCCTGTACTCAGCCTCTGTGCTCGACAAGGCAACTGTAGGCTGTTTCTTACTGCTCCAAGTGACTGCATCACTCCCAAAAGAGAACACATATCCACTAGTAGATCGTCTATCAGAAATGCTACCAGCCCAATCAGCATCAATGTATCCATGCAACTGTATTTGAACCCCAGTCTCATAAAATAGTCCATACTGCAATGTGGACTTCACATACCTGAGTATGCGTCTAGCCGCATCCAAATGCGATTTCCTTGGAGCCTGCATAAACTGACTTACCAATCCAACAACATAGCTCAAATCTGGCCTGGTAATAATCATATAAATCAAGCTTCCTACTACGTGTCTGTACATAGTAGGGTCTTCCAGAAGCTCACCTGCATCTGTGCTCAACTTCACATTCTGCTCCAAAGGAACTAAAATAGGTTTACAGCCTGTCATCCCATATTTGGATAGCATGTCCAATCCATACTGCCTCTGCAAGAGCTGTATCCCACTTGGTGATCTAATCACCTCAATGCCCAAGAAATAACGCAGCTCTCCCAAATCCTTCATCTCAAACTTCTGCTTCAATAGCATTTTCACATGAAGGATATCTTCATCACTGTCACCTGTCATAATCAAATCATCAACATAAATGACAAGTAGCATAATATCTTTCTCTGTTTTTCTCACATAAAGTGGGAAACCTGCCTTGGAAATCTGAAAGCCAATAGTGACAAGATACTGTCCTATCTTGTCAGACCATGCTCTAGGTGCTTGCTTCAAGCCATACAATGCTTTCTTCAACCTGCAAACAAACTCAGGATGAACAGCATGCACATAACTTGGTGGTTGCTCCATATATACCTCTTCCTGCAAATCACCATGCAAGAAGGCATTCTTTACATACATCTTATGTAAAGACCATTCCTTTGATGCAGCCATAGCAATGACTGCTCTTACGGTTGCCATCCTTGCAACCGGACTGAATGTTTCTTCATAATCAATGCCATATGTTTGTGCATACCCCTTGACTACTAATCTTGCCTTGTATCTGTTCACAGGACCATCTGCATTGTGCTTCACCTTATAAACCCACTTACAGCCAATTGCATTCTTACCTTTAGGCAAAGGTACCAATTCCCATGTAGCATTTGCTTCCAAGGCATCCATTTCTTCATCGATGGCTTTCTCCCATTTTTCTTTTCCCATGGCTTGCTCAAAAGAAGTGGGTTCTGGTTCCTGTATCACTTTGACCATATATGCATAGTGAATGGCTGTAAATCCATCATATTTCAGCCTATCCACAAGATACCTAGCTCTGGTAGACCTGTGCAAAGTAGGTTCACTCCCAGATGCTCTCAAAACATCCCTGGTCTTCCTTACTCCAGGTGTAACAATAGAAGGAATACCCAACTCATCATCAATGCTCTGTTCTGAGCCACTGGATTTACCATCCACATAAGAGTGACCTGCATTCACATCAAACATGGGCTGATCTACCTTCTCTTTTTCTTTTCGTGATACCTGAATACCACTATCTGCATTGCTTTGAGAAGATTCTCCTGATCTCAATCTTCTTGTCCATGGCAAAGAATGTAAACCACTGCTAGAGGATGCTCCAGGTCCACTAATATTTTGTGACTGCTGCTGTGAATTCTGTGCAGCATTACCATTTTGTGCATCTACATCATCAATCACATTTACTGATTTATACCAGCTACTCATCTCATCAAAAACAACATCTCTGCTCACTGTAAACTTACGAGTAGAAGGGTTATAGCATCTATACCCTTTCTGTTGCACAGAGTAACCAATAAAGATGCACTTCTCAGCTTTTGGATCCAACTTGGATCTCAAGTCATCTGGCACATGTACATAGGCAATGCAACCAAAAATTTTCAAATGAGAAATATCTGGTTTCCTACCAGTATACCTCTCCTCTGGAGTCATCCCATGTATTGCTGCAGTGGGAGTCCTATTCATTATATAGACTGCTGTAGCAACTGCTTCAGCCCAGTAAAAATCTGAAAAGTTTTTTTCGTTGAGCATGGCACGAGATACCTCTCCAATATGCCTGTTTTTCCTTTCTGCAATTCTATTTTGTTGTGAGGTATGACTGCATGAATATTGCTGCTTTATACCATGCTCCTGCAGGAGCCTTGCAAACTCATTTGAGAGGTACTCTCCCCCTCCATTTGACCTTAGGCATTTTATTTGCAGGCCTGTTTCTTTTTCAACCATAGCTTTAAGAGTTTTGAAATGCCCAAAAACTTCACTTTTCTTTTTCATAAAATACACCCAAACTTTTCTGCTATAGTCATCAATAAAAGTCACAAAATAATGACAGCCTCCAAGAGATGCAGCTTTAGTAGTCCACACATCAGAGTGGATTAATTCCAATGGCTTCTTACTCTCTTGAATATGTCTAGGAAATGATTTCCTTGCCTGTTTTCCAAACTGACACGCTTCACATATCTTATGCATTTCTGCAACCTTGAATTTAGGCAATCCTGCAACAATATTTTGGGCTTGCATTGATTTAAGTCGCTGTACATTAACATGACCAATGCGTTTATGCTAGATATCAATATCTGCAACTACACCGGTCCCATGTGCAAACATTACTGCACTCAATTCAGGCATGTCTGCATCCAATGTAAACATTCTGCCCTTCTTCTTTCCTTTTGCTATCAAGCGACCTTTATTTTTCATATCCTCAACAAAGCATCCATGAGGATTAAATCTGACCTGCAAGCCCTGCTCAACCATTTGACCAACAGAAACCAGATTCTTGGTGATATTCGAGACATGAAATACATCTGATATGTATTTCTTTTTCCCATCCTGCATAGACAAAGGAATTTTTCCAATCTGCACAATAGGATGTGCAGTATCATCACCAGTCTCCACAAATCCTGGTTTTTCCATTTTTCTTGCATCCTCCATCCATTCTGCATGACCTGTCATGTGGTTTGATGCACCTGAGTCAACATACCATACATTGTTGCTTTCTTCTGCACTTGTCACAGAATTGTTCATGTGCTGCACCATAAACAAATGCTCATTTCTGTCATCACCCTGTCTACTAGAAGATGCATAATTCCCTTATTGCAGTTTTCCATTCATGATGTCATTCTGCTTTTTATAGCAATCTTTAGCCATATGACCCATTTTACCATAGTAGTAGCATTCAACATTACTGTTTGTATTTTGGCCTCTTTGCCATCCACCACGACCTCTTTGGCTCCCCCTGCCTCTAGAGTTACCACATCCTCCTCCATAGGACTGGTTTTCTTGAGTTTGCTGCATATTCTGATTTCTACCACGGCCTCCAGATCGGCCTCCTCTACCTCTGCCTCTACCTCTTCCAGCATTTGAGTAGAAGACAACTTCTTTTGAAGTTCCTCCTGAAGAAGATGCGCCACCATTTCTCTGCTCCTCACAAATTAGAAGAGCAATCAACTCCTCAAAATCAGGAAATCTTTCACGGACAGAAATGGATGTTCGAAACTGTGCATAATCCTTTCCTAGACCATTCAAGATCACAGAAACTAAATCATCATCTTCCACTGGCGACCCAATGGAAGCAAGTGCATCTGCAATCTTCTTCACCTTCATGTGATAGTCATTGATGCTCATATTTTCTCTTTGCACATTATGCAACTCTTGCTTGAGCTGCATTTTCCTGGCTTGTGTATTTGTGCTATACATTTTTGACAAAGTATCCCATGCCTCCTTTGGCGTACTTGCATCCTGAATATGCACAATCATAGAGTCTGAAATGCTGATAGACAGCTAATACATAACTTTCATGGCTCTCTCATGCCATGCTTTAAATGCCTGCATTTGTTGTTGATTGGGAACATCAGGAAGAACTGGTTCTTCTTCATTTCCTGCAACAAATTCCCAATATCCTTTTCCCATAAGGAAATTCGTCATTCTAAACTTCTATGCTTGGAAGTTGTTCTTGTCAAGCTTTTCAGTGACAATCTGTGAAAGAGAATCAGACGCCATTACAGAACACTGCAAAAAATTCTGTCACTGCAAAAAAGACAGCTTCACCCTCACAAGGGCAAATCTGCAAAACTGGCGAAAGTGGTATTTGACCACACAGTCACTTCCTAGTGATGATTTTGCATAAACAGGAACCAAGGATGATTTTGTAACTCCCAATGTCTCTGCACACAAGCATATGATGCAACCTCTGTGGTAACTTTTCACCGACCTGTAGAACAATGGTCGCACAGCATAAAACAGGGCCTTTTCCTGAGTGTGTGCAAAAAACTTCCGCCTTCAAAACAGGCCCCGAAATGGCCTCAAATCAAAAAAATAGGGTCGCCAAGGGCTAAAGCCCTTACCCGTAGCATATACTGCCCTCTTGCTTCACCGCGAAGGGCGTCTCAACCTAAGACAATGCACTCTTGCAATTTCCGGCTGTGCTACCTGCAGAGATCTGCTCCCAAAACAGAAAATGAAAGCAACACTGCTCCTCTTACCAGAACACCGCGAGCTTGCCTTGATTTCTTGAGCTCCTTACCACGAACAAGGCTCTGATACCATGTCAAGATTATGGGAGAGAAGGAAGGAGTCTCACTTGTAGCTTTCTTGCTTGCACAATGGGGGAATACACACAGAGGTGGAGGCTGAAAACAGTTTTTCTCTTCTTAGTTGTGTAAGCCAAAAAGAAGTCTAGTACAAAGAAATAGAAGAACCCTATATATGGGTCTCAAACCAAACTCAACTAACTAAGGTGGCATACAAACTGAGCCACGAACTAGAGTAGATAAGGATAGCTGTCATCTAGCTATTATTCATGGGCGGTGTACCAACCGCATCTGCAACTAACACGTCGGTGACATAAATGCACAACGGTCACCCTGGCATATCATGAGTGGAGCTCGATATCTCAACATCCCCTACCCTCATAGGCTTTTTGCAGGTGTTCCTTAGCTTCATTGGGCACCTTGTATGCCCCCGTTTGCCCCCTTATCCTCCCATTTTTTCTCATATCTCGAGCATCTGAAATCCGATTTAGGCAAGGTAAGAGTCTAACTTGGGGTTTTTCCATGCTCTGAGTGCGATGGCAATGTCAGATCTGCCAAAGTATGATCAAAACATTTTTTGCAACAGATCTGAGTTGATTTACAGTAAGAAAATGTCATACTCTTAGCTTATGTGATGCTTTCGAGGCTTGGTATTTGATGCTGAGATGCTTTGGAGATGTTTGCCCAATGTTTTGAGATGATTTGGGACTTGGTTTGAGCTTCCATAGCTTGATTTGTGCAGGGATTTACTGTTGTACATTGTTTGGGTAGCAAGGTTTTATCAGGGACGGCTTATGCATAATGTTTTTTGTTGACATTCAAGTGTCCTGTTGGATGTATTGATGCTTGGTCATCATGGTTTATGCTCGAATATGCTATTTGAGAGCTATTGAGCCTTGATTTGGATGCAGAAACTTCATTGTTGGTTGGGATATATGCTACCTTGGTTGGCAGGTTATTTTACCTCCAGTTTGGTCATGCCTATTGGTTTTGGGCTATGTCTTTGGGATATGCAATGAAGTATTGACCTTTGGGGCATGACATCGAGCTTGTCTTGGATTTCGAATCTTCATTTGAGCTTGATCTTGACTTTGGAATGCATTTGATGCTCCATCTTGGATGTACATATGGCATGTATGTTACCTATGTCTGATCGGTCTTGACATGCTTGGCCTATGCCACTATTACATGCTAGTTACATTGTTTGGAGCCGGTTGCTACTAGTGCCTTGTTTTATCTTGCATCTGGCTTCCCAGAACTTACTTGGGATATTTCTTGGCTTGCCAGAGTTGTATTTGGGATACCGTTGATGTCTATGGATGCTCTAATTGGAGGCTATAGAGCCTATATGCTCATGATATCTTATTGATATCTGGTCTTGGATCTTTCATCACTGGTGCTCTCATATGCCTTTCTTGAGCTTCTTGGCTTGATCTATATGACTTTTTGCTAGTGGGAGCATCGTTGGATGTTTGATAGACATGGAGCAAGTGGTTTATGCTATTGAGCTTTGAGTCTTTTGAGACTGGGATCTTCTTCACTTGGACGTTGCATGGTTGATATGCCGTGGCCCGCATACATGTACTTGGGCTAATTTGGGCTTTACACTCCCTGCGCATACACCTCTTTGTGTCAGGTCTTCCTAGTGTTGTGTACACTTTGCCCTATTACACAAAGGGTGTTCTGGCTTACTGATGAATTCGTTTGACATGCTTGGGTGTTTGCTTGATGTCCGTATGACTGTCATATGCTAATTTATGCCCACTTGATGCTGGTTATGATTTGACAGTCAATGGTTGACTTGGTGCATTGATTTTGCCTACAGTTTGCTCTCATTATACCTAGCCGTAATTTATTACAACAAGCAATTATGCATGGACTGTATGGAATTTCATGCTGAATCATCCTAATTTTATGTATTTTTTATGGTACTTGGTGGGCAGCATCATTATCTATCAGTTCGTGGTCATTTTGCCTTGGTTTTGGTGGTATTTTGGTTGTTTACAGTAGAAAACAACAAGCAGTTTTGAACTGTCTACACTATTTTGGAATTGCATTATGGATTCTTCTTCCACTGACAGTGCTATCTTCAACATCACTAAGCTTGATGGTACGAATTATGCCTATTGGAAGCCTCAGGGCAAGAAAACTTTTCCATAAAAATGGGTGTACAAGCTGAAAAGTACCCCTAGAAACCCCAAGCCGACTTATAAGGCAAGACTTGTCGCTAAGGGTTTTAAATAGGCACATGGAGTTGACTTTGATGAAGTCTTTTCTCCTGTGGTCAATATGACCACCCTACACTTGGTTTGGCCTTAGTCACACAGCTTGACTTGGACATGTATTAGATGGATGTCAAGATTGCATTCTTGCATGGGGATTTGCATGATGAGATATGCATGGAGCAGCCTAAGGACTTAGCAGAACCTGGCAAGGAGCACCTAGTGTTGAAATTGAAGAAAAGTCTTTATGGCTTGAAGCATGCATGTAGGGAGTGGTATCATAAGTCTAATGCCTTTATGCAGTCACAGGGCTATAGTAGGAGTGCTATGGATCCGTGTCTTTACACAAAGAAAGCTCATGATGGCTCATTGCTTATTTTGATACTTTATGTGGATGATATGCTGATAGCAGGGAAAGCTCATGATGAGCTGTATGCTCTTAAATCTTAGCTGAAGAAGAGCTTTGAGATGAAGGATTTGGGACAGGCCTCTCACATTCTTGGTATGCGCATTAAGTGGATAGGCAGTAGAGACTACTCTACCTCTCACAGAGGGAGTACATTCATAAAGTCCTTAGGCATTTCCGCATGCAAGATGTAAAGCCTATTGGCTGTCCATTACCTTCTTATATGAAGGTTTCATAGGCCAATTGTCCGCAAACGGATGAGCAGAGGACCGAGATGGCCAAGATTCCTTATGCATCAACCGGGGCAGTTTGATGTATGCCATGATAGCCACTTGTCTAGGTATTGCCTTTGGAGTTGGTGTTGTGGCATGCTATATGGCTACACCTGGCAAAAAGCATTGGGATGACATAAGGGGTATCATGAGATACCTCAAGGGCATAGCAGATATGTGTATTTGCTATGGCAGTGAGGATACAGGAGTTGTGGGCTACACAGACTCTAATTATGCAAGACATGCAAATAGTAGAAAGTCCACTTCCAACTATGTCTTTACCTATGCTAGAGGTGTTGTTTCTTGGATGTCTAGAGTTCAGAAGTATACAACTCTCTCTATCACTGAGGCCGAGTATATTGCAGCCACTGAGGCTTGCAAGGAGGCCATATGGTTGGGCCATTTGGTTCATGACCTTGGGATTGATACTATACCTACGCATTTGGATTCTATGAGTACTATTCAGCTAGCCAAGAATCAGTCTTCCATGGGAAGACAAAACACATTGAGGTGAGGTATCACTTCATACGTGGGGTTGTGGAAGACAAGTTTGTTGACCTTATCAAGATCTCCACTGACAAAAATCTTGCAGATTTGCTCACAAAAAGCCTCACTACTGAGCTCTTTGCCTTCCTCACAGGAGATTGATGGGCATTGGATGAGATGACGTTTTTCCTCATCTTGTTGTACATGTGTACATTGTATTGTCTTTTCTTTTTCTTTTCACTCCTCACAAGGGTAGATTCACCTTTAAGTGGGAGGTTGTTGGGGGTAAAGGTGCCTCTGCCTAGCCGCCTGTGTATTACTACACTGACAGTACCCACCGCTGCACATTGCAGGTGGCTAGCGCCCGTCATCATCACTTTATTCTTTATTCTTTTAGTGACAGTTTGAATAAAGGAAGGCCCGGTCACACATTGTGACTGTTGGAGTTCCCATTTATGTCTCTCTCTCTTCTTGCTCTTACTCTCTACCATAGCTCACTTCCAAGCAAGCTTCGATCCTTCTCACCTTTCATAAAAAGCATAGCGTTGCTACTAGTATTTCACCCAAAAGCATAGAGGAGGAGACATCATGCTAGAATAGATTAGAAAATCCTCATACAAGAAATCCATACACTAATGGAGATACTTCACCTTATCAAAAGATTCAGTGCACAATATGGCTTACCTTTGAAGAGTAGCAAGATCAATTGAAGAGTGCAACTCAACAAAACCACAAGAGTAGGTGGAGGAACTGAGAATGCATTAGTATGACTCTTTAAGTCCTAAATTTCCATCTTTTATGACTCAATAGCATTACAATCTTATTAAAACTCGCCCTTATAATTAGCAAGCTTTGTGGCTAACCCAACCATCTCTGATAAAGCATGATCATGCTGCTACATGAAGGTAACAATATCTGCTTGAGAAAAGCAACTAACTTAGCTTCAAGATCTTGAATAGTGCTTTATGTTGATCCATGACTATGATAGTCTCAATCATTTGTATATGAATATCGCTTAAAGTAGCCTTTTTGAAAGCCAAATCATCCAAGTCTTTACTTACCTAAATGTCAAAGAGTCCACCTTATCCTACAAGAAAGTATGAGATAGGAAGTGACTATTGTCTCAAGCATAGCTTGCGCACTAGGGAACGTTCGTGAGAGTATTGATCTAGCTACTAGACTCTATAAGGATGAAGGGATCTAAGGATACAAGACTTCTTCCCTATGTGCTACAAAAGGATTACTATAAGAGAGGAATGAGGAAAGGGAGCTCATAGACACAGGAGGGGCCTGTGTAAGAGAGGGAATGGGAATAGGACAAGAAGAACACTGTGATGATTGAGAGTGTTTTTGATGGATGACTAAGAGTGGAACATCATCATGATTAGAGAAATAATGTGTTATTGGACAAGACTGAATGATAGGTGGAGGTTGTGATGAAAGAGAAGTAGGATTAGGAACAAGAACTCCACTTGGAAGAGGTGAAAAGGTAATGGATGGCTGTAGAAATATGCCATTGGAAACTTCACTAACCTACACTTTGGAGACCTTTTGAAAATGTAAATCCATTTTTGTGAAAAGGAATAAAGCCTAGTTGAACATAGTGTCATCCAAGATATGAAGATAAGTAGTGAATAGCTCCTTGGATAAACACTTTAGGGGGTGCGCGCAAGCATAAAGAGATTCTACAGAAGTGCCATAGCTACTTCTATAAAGGATTAGAAATAGCAACAATAGATACCCCTAAATTGCTAAGAACATGACTAGTTATCAAGAGACATAAATTTTTCTTTTTTGTAGTGCAACTACAATATGCTCAATAGTCAGCACATAGCAGATTGCATATGAGGAATCTGAAGTTTTCTTATGCAATACAACTAAAAATGCTCAGAAGATAGTAGAGGAACAAAACCAAGCATGGGATTTTAGCAGTTGGCAAGGAAAGCACCTCACTAACCTTGGCAAGGGGGGAAGCTGAAAACACTTCTTGTAAAAGGCCATAAAATCGCATAGGTCTACCTAATGGGTAGAGTTAGCATCCAATAGAATAGAATAGTCATAGATTAGTAATGGAACATGCTAAACCACAATCTTGGTCATTCACACCACACAAAACTAGAACAAAAACACATATAAATTTGGAAGAATAAATGATAGTTCCTTATAAAACCACAGAACCATGACTAAAAAGTAATCACAAAAGAGACCCAACCAATAGGAATGAACAAAATATCTTCAAGCAATCCATAGTCCTACAAAACATTTGACATGACCTATGCACATGTGCTACCGTTAGCTTCATGAAATCCAAACAAACAAGTAATTGTAAACACATAATCAAGTACACAAATGAAAAGAAACAACAAGCGCACTATCATGCAAAGACTAACTCCAACCACAACCAAACCGGATTGACAATTAGAGGACATACCATTGTAGGACAAAGACAGGAAGGAAGTGTCATCAAAGACAAAACAAAGCCAAGACACAAAGATAGAACCCATCCCATGTTTGCATGCTCATTCATTAGAAAGTGTGGTGCAATAGGGGTTGATTTTAGTTACAAATTATTATGTGTGATGTGCATGTACACATGCACTGTGAACAAAGGGTTCCTTTTAAATTAAAAATTATAGGCATGTCGAGGAGAGATATATTTGCATGTAATCATTTCTTTTGCATTTGCATGTATATAAGCACGCACGCGCATGCGCGCGTGCATGTGTGTGTGCGCACACACACACACACACACATGGACATATGATATTGAATCTGTATTGAGAGTGGAATAGTGTAACATTTAGTGTAATTACTATCCATTTTATGCTTTGTTGCTATTAGGCTTGGGATTGCCACACCTTTTTTCTTAGTATGGTTAAAAACTAAGTGGTTAAGAGTTAGTATAAACTATAAAAAGTCATATCTTTTGAGATCAGCAATAGTGTTCCATGCTTCTATCTTTTAAGGGATTGCCACACCTTTGTTCCTAGTATGGTAAAAACTAAGTGGTTAAGAGTTAGTATAAACAATAAAAAGTCGTATCTTTTGAGATCTGAAATAGTATTCCATGCTTCTACCTTTTGGGATTTTCAAGATGATTTTTGTTGATGTATATCGAATGAAAGTTTGTGCACTATTTTGATAATTTGTATTATGTTTTTATATAAAAAGGGCAAGTTATTGTTAAAAAATGTGTGGATAATGAATCAAGATTTTAGGCACCTTGTTTTCTGTCGACTCAAGATGTTCGTCTACAATTTTTTTTCCAACATGGGATTAAGGACGATCTATGAAATCCTCAAAGTAGAAAGAATACATTCTTTTTTTAAGATGTAAAAGATTATGACATATAGATCTTTGAAGGAGCATTGCCTTGTATGAATGTATATTAGAAGGAAATGAAGGGAGAAGCATGAGTGGAAGCACAAGCAAGTGGAAGCAAGAGAGATGAGAGCTATAGAGGATGGAGATATATATATATATATATATATCAGCCTTCTCTTATTCAATAGTCATTAAAGGAATAAAGAATGTGGATGCAATATACTCTGCCTCGGTACTAGATAAGGATGTGCATTTCTACACCGTGGACATCCAAGAAACAACACCTCTAGCGAAAGTGAAGACATACCTAGAGGTGGACTTTGTAGTATTGGCATGTCCCGTATAGTCAAAGTCAGTGTAACCCATGACTATAATATCCCGGTCACCATAGCAAATGCACATATATATAGTGCCTTTCAGATACCTCATAATACCCTTCATGGTCTCCCAATGTCACTGGCTAGGTGTAGCTATATACTTCTTACAATTCCCACTACAAATGCTTTTAGGACAACTGGTTACCATGGCATACATCAAAATGTCGATTATGAATGCATAAGGGATCTTGGCTATTTTGGCCTTCTACTTATTTGACTAGGAACGATCAACCTAATTGACCTTCACATGGGAAGGTAAAGGGAATCCAATAGGCTTAACATCCTATATATGGAATCGCTCAAGCACCTTCCTTATGTACGCCTACTATGACTAGTAAAGGAGCCCCTGAGAGTGATCGTGTGTGATGTGCATACCAAGAATATGTAAGGCCTACCCATGTCCATCTCAAAGCTATTCTTGAGCTAAGTCTTTAAAGCATCCAACTCATTGTGAGATCTCTCAACAATCAATATATTAGTGACATAAAGTACAAAGATAATAAGGCTACCACCATGGGCCTTCTTCGTGTATAATGATAGGATCCATATCAATACAAGTATATCATTGCAAATGCAAGAAAGAATCAAACTTATGATACCATTCCATAGGTTCTTACTTAAGGCCATAAAGGCTCTTTCTCAACTTGCTTGCTAGGTGTTCCCTTCCCTTTTTCATAACGCCTTTAGGGTGCTACATATAGATATTCTCATGCAAGTCCCCATGCAAAAAAGGCATTTTCACATCCATCTATGATAAAGGTCTAGATCTAACTGCACAATCAAGGCCAAAACCAATCATAGGGTAGTCATGTTGACTACAGGAGAGAATACCTCATCAAAGTCAACAACATGCTCATAATTAAAACCCTTAACAACCAATCTGGCCTTATACAACTGACTTGGGATGTCTAGGGGTACTCTTCAGCTTGTACATCCACTTGCATGACAATGCATGTTGTCCACTAGGTAAAGGAACCAAATCCCATGTATGATTTTTCTATAGTGAATCAAACTCTAACTACATGGCCCTCTCCCAAGAGTGACTATCACCTCTATGCACAGCCTCCTCATAAGTAAGATAGGCTTACCAAAATATTTCACCATGACATAGTCCATGGAGGGTGCAAAATGATCAACTATCTCTAGTACACCATCATAAAACAAGTTGTGGGGCTTGAACATCCTATCTAACATCATCGTCATAGGCCACTAGAGCCTCAACTATAGGCTATCTAGTTGGTTGTATGGTGATAGGAGGCTCCTCCTAAAAGATCACCATGTGTACCTCAACTACCTACTCATGCGGCTTATGCATCTTCTCCTCATGAAAATAGCATCATGGTTGCAGATGACCTTCTGATCCTATAGATCCCATAAGTGATAGCCCATCTCAACTCCATACCCATAACAAAAAAATATGCATTTCACTAACTTAGGATCCTACTTATTGCATTTTTCCTCGAGAACATGGAAAAAAGCCTCGCATCCAAAGATACACAAATGAGCATAAGATGGAGATTTTCTAGACCATGCCTCCTCTGCAACTCAACAACCAATAGTAGTGCATGGGGATCTATTTATCAAGTATATGTCATTAGTAACATCTTAGTCCAAAAATGTTGTGGTAATCCTAGCTAGCTAAATATACTATGGACTCTCTCATGAATCATCATATTCATGCGCTCTGTAATACCATTTTGAGATAGGATGTAGAGGGCAATCAAGTGATGCTTAATACCCCTCTCATCACAAAACTACTCAAATGCCTTAGAGACATATTTACCCCCATTGTCAGACCTTAGGCATTTCAGCCTATACCAAGACTAATTCTCAACAAGATCAAGCCAATGCTAAAAGATAGATAAGACTTTCAATTTCTACTTTACTAGGATATCCCCAAATTTTATGCAAATAATAATCAATCAAAGTCACAAAATACTTCATGCTATCATACTAATGACTAATAGGCCATGGGACCACATATACTAGAATGAACAAGAGCCAGAGGGTCACCCATGCATGTAATGCTAGACTTCTTATGATGAGAACTGTGTGTATGCTTGCCATAAAGACAATGGTCACAAGAATCAAAACATTTGTAATCAAGAGGTGGAAGATATTATGTAAATGAGTAAGCATTTTCATTCCCTTTAAGGACATATGCCCAAGGCAACAATGCCATTAAGATACATGTGGTATGCCAGTCATAGTCAAAATATGGTCTATAAACCTAGATACAAGTAAGGGATAGAGGCTGCCAACCTTTGTATCTTGAGCAAAGACAATAATCCCATGGGTAATCTTCCACACAGAATCACCAAAAGATATATGATAGCATGTATCGTCCAACTATCCAACAAAGAGTAAGCTTTTGGTCAAAGCCAAAACATGGCATACATCATGCAAAACAAAAGTGCTACCTGAAGCAAACTATAGCCATACATCATCCCCAATGCCAACGATATCCAATGCCAACAATCTAACAAAACCTGCTTTGAGGGGGCACAACTAATGAACCCGCTTGCCCCCTCTAGTTATGTTTCATATTAGTCACTTGTAGAGGTATTTGGTTATAGGTAGATCCTCTTGTTATATATTTGGCTATCCATTTAGTAGTAGAGGTGATTATTAGGAGTTCCTTTGGATCGACCAAATAAGAAAGTTTTTTTTTTAATCTCATATTATTTGATCTCTAGGGATTTTTTTTTTTGAAATAGAATGTTTTATCCTTAATGATTTTCCTTTCAAAATGATTATTAAATAAAGACCTTCTTGTGCATAGTAAGTCTGTCCAAATAGTATGTGCGAAGAGTTGAGCTGGCAATGGTTTTCTTTTGGATCCATGGTCTAACTCTCACTACTATACTTCTAGTTATGGAAAATTGTTCTCAATGGTCTTCTTTATTTTTATCAGAGTTTCACATCTATTCTTTGTTTGATGATGAAAGGTAATTCGAATACTTTTGATGAGTTGGTTTTTGTTTTATTGCAAAAAGAACAATCTAGACAAAATAGGTCTATTGTAAGTGTTACAAACCAAGCTTCTATAGCTAGTCAAAAAGATAGTGGAAAAGCTTCCTTTTTTGCTAGTAACTAGAAATATGTTGCCCAAGCAAAGTAGGCTGATAAGGATGAGAAGAAAAAAGAGAGTCCTAAATTGGAAATAGGCTAAGAAGAAAGAGCTATTATGGCTTGTACATACCTCTTTTTCTAAGTCAAAATTTACAAATATTGTGCAAGATACAAAATGGGCATTTAGTATACAATGTAGTTATGACCCTTATTTACATGATTCTTGCAAGATTGTTGTGGATTCAGACATATGTTCTTTGACAATGGTGCCAGAAGCATATTACTTTTCTACATAGTCTATTTACTTCTCTTGAGCTTGCCCTAAGGGGGGGAATATTGTCACATGTGCTAACAATTCCTCTTATCATGTCAAAGGAGTTGTAAATATTGTGTTGATGACTATTAATGATAGTACTTTCATACTTATGGATGCTTTTCACATATTAGGGATTTTTTTTTAATTCTTTCATTTTTGAACTTGCCAAGATTGACTTAATTGTAAATTTTATTGATGACAAATGCATAGTTCATTATCTCTCCTATGGTAATACAATTATTACATTTGATTCACTATGTCATGGATTGTATAAGCTCAATAACTATGGGAAATGCATGAAAGACATGGCATGTGCTATTACACATTTGTATAGGTAGTTAAGGCAGTTTTAGATACAAAATTTTGGCATGCATGTTTTGATCATGAATTTTTTTAGTTTGTTGTGTCTGCAAAAAAATTGATATGATGTCTTCATTAGCTAATCTTGAGGTACTTGGAAAACACATTTGTGAAAGCTAAATCATGGGTAAAACATAGCATGCTTCATTTCCAAATGATGGTTCTGTGAGAGCTATTTCCAAATTGTAGCTTATATATCGGGATGTTTGTGGTCCCATGTAGACAACATCTTTGTATTTTTGTTGGGTATAATAAATGAAACCAAAGGTTAAAAGTTATACCATCCACAAAGTAAGCTTAGCTTGGTGAGTCATGATGTTGTCTCTATAGAAGATGCTCTTCAACCTTTGCTTTCATGTATGAAAGAGATAGATGTACGATCAAAAGATCTCTATGACACTTTGTTGCCTCTTTTCAGTGGTGTGCAAACACATGCAGTGCCAAATGAGTCAAATTTTCAACCTATGCAGGTTTCTCATGATAATCTAGATCAACCTATTTTTTATGTAAATGTGAAAGATACACTTCTTGATGAGAAAGTACAGATTGAGCAATTTGGGACTATGCCAAAATGGCTGGTGCAAATATTGTGTGATAGTAAGTTGGATGCACCATTGGCTACTCGTACTCATTCTACTCTCATAGTGACTTTTATACGTCAAATTGTTATACAATGGTTGTTTCTAGTTTATGTGGATGAGCCCATGACTTTTGAAGAGGCACAAAATTCATAAAATTGGATGGTTGCTATGTTATTTAAGTGCAATGCTATTATCAAAAATGGTACTTGGTTCTTATATGATTTGCCTCCTGGTAAGAATGCCATTAGTACAAAGTGGATTTACAAGTTAAAGTGCAAGCTAGATGGTAGAGTTGATTGCTACAAAGGTAGACTTGTGGCAAAGGGTAATGCTCGAAAAAAAGGGAATTTGATTCGGATGAGATGTTTGCTCCCATGTGCCATATGACAACTATTCATAGCATTTGTGCGTTAGCAACTCATAACATTGGAATGTATCTCAATTAGACATTAAAACTGCATTTTTAAATGGTGATTTACATGAGGAAGTATATGTTTTCTAGCCTCGTGGTTTTTTGTAGAAGGGGTAAGAAAACAAAGTATGTAGATTTAAAAAGGCTTTGTATGGTTTGAAGTAAGCACCTCATGCTTGATACGACAATGTACATGTATACTTGATTGGACATGATGTTCAAAATAGTCCCATTGAGAACACATTATATGTTAGACATGAGGGTGATGTGCCTTTGATCATTGTGGTCTATGTTGATGGCATGTTGTACATTGGTTCTAATGAGACACGTATTGTTAAATTTAAGCTAAGTTGAATTCAAATTTTGACATGTCAAATTTTGGCCTATTACATCATTATTTGGGCATTCACTTTCATCAGTGTGATGGAGATATTGCTTTGTGTCAAACAAAGTATGCTAAGATATTATTGCTAAGATTTGGTCTTGAAGATTGCAAGCCTATTGCTACTTCTATGGAGACAGGTTTGAAGTTGAAACTTCATGATGCCAAATATAGTTTTGATGTATGTTTCTATCAAGAAGCTATTAGGTGCTTAATTTGTATGCATTGCGAGACCTAACATTCAATTTGCAATCTCATAGATGAGTAGCTTTATGCATAGCCTAGGCGCTAAGCATTGGCACGTAGTGAAGGGGATTTTTTTGTCTCACAAGAATGGGATTGAGAGAAGAGGGAGGATTATAGAGGAGAGAGAAAATCTAGACGAGTAGAGAGAAAGAATAGAATTAGAGGAGAATGTGAGAGAAGCGATGAATGCTACAAGAGAAGGTAAGATAAAAGAGACTGTCTTTGTTATTATTGAATGATGAAAAATTTGAAAGTCTCTTACATCTTATACCTAGCCAATATTGTTGGTATTTTATTTTTTCCAAATTATTAATATCTTCCTAGTCCTTTACATTCCATCCCCATCCAAAGGTTTTTGCCCTAAAAAAACAAAAAACTAGAATGATGGGAATAACAAAGTACTACTTTGTTTCAACATTACAAATACAAAGATCTTAGGGAATCTCAAAAATTTTGATGGAATTGAAGATGAAGAGTGAGCCTCGTTTATATACAACATCTAGATGTCTCTAAAGTGACTTCTTGGCCACAAAATCTTCTTAAAAGGTTGCTTGCAAGCAGTAGACAGCTTGCTATTTAGTATAGATACTACCAAACAAAATCTAAAATAACTTTTCATAGGCTAGTCTAAATGAGGTGTACTACACATCAGAAAGATATATCTTTTGAAATATTTTTAGCCTATATAGGTTTGCTATCATTATGGCAAAGCAAAATCTATTCTAGGATAGAAGGATAGGCTATCTACAATAATAAAACATGGCCAACTTTAGCTAACTCTCAGCCAAAAGATCATCTTGAAGATAACAAAACTCTTCCAAAATTATTGTTGGCCTCCAAAGTGGTTAATCTTTCCATTTAATTAAATACTCAATGATTAACTAGGATTAAAGCTTCTTTTCTCGTTACCCTTTGACTTCCTTAGGGATGTATTGTATAATGCCCTCTTCAACTCACATAATCAACTTTGGTGCCAATAAAAGGCTTGAGATGGCTTACATGGAAGATATTATGAATCTTCATGGAGAAAGGAAGTTTAAGACTATAAGCCAAGTCTCCTATATCGCTTAAGGATCTTATATGGCCCATAAACCTATGTGCAAGCTTATCACTTGAGCTATCCTTCAAAGTAGAGTATCGAGACTTAGGTACTTTTAGAAGTACTAACTCTCCTTCTTGAAAATCCACAAGGCATCTTTTCTCATTGCCATATAATTTCATCTATTCTTGACCTTTCTTAAGATTCAACATACACTGTGAAGGAAAGGCATGTGTGAAATCCATCTCCTCTTTCTTTTGAGGATTAATCTTTTCAATGAATAAGATTGTAGGAAGTAGCATGTTATACTCATATAAGGCCTCAAAGGGAGAAACATGAATGCTAGAATGGGTAGAATTATTATAGGAAAACTCAACCAAATGGAGCCATGAGTCCCATGCATGCTACACATCATGACAAAAATGTCTAAGATAAGTTACCATCCACTTATTGACTCTTTCTATCTAGCCATCAAACTATGTTTGGTTGTAAATGGAGTTAACTTGGCACCCATTGAGCTGAAAACTCCTTGCCAAAAATTTGGTGTCCCTGTCATTAGCAATGACATGGAATAATCAATGCAATTTAAATATATGCTCCACGAATTGATTGGTAATTTGTGATGTAGTAAATTGAGTCTTTGTGGAAATAAAATGGGCTGCCTTGGTGAGTCTATCCACCACCACATATATATTGCTCCATCCCTTCTTGGTTGTAGGTAAGCCAATAATGAAATCCATGGTTGTGTAAAATATTACACGGCGCAGCGAACAAAATCTGAGAAAGAGATAGAGAGTACACAACAGATAAGAGGAGAATCAGTAAATTCTTTAACTCCAAACAACTGATACAAAGATGGCTCTGTCCAACCGTGCGCTTCCACTGTGTGAAGCTTAGATGGCGATCTAGACAGAAGATAGGTGAAGAGTTTAAGGCTAGCTGGAACAACAACTCTGACTGGGTGAAAGATGAGTGAGTGATGGCTGCGAAGGGGTTTAGCTTTTATAGCCCGCGAAGGTCGTTAGGTCGGCCTGCTGACCGACCTACCATATGAGCCTCCACTAGTCGGCCAGGGAATATTCCCTTTACCATCGGGCCGAGGGCGCTGCCCCCGGACCCCCGCCAGAGGGGCCGCTGGCCCCCCTGGGACCCCCCAGCCAGGGGCCGCTTCCGCGGCCCCCGGACCCCACAATAGGGGCCCCTTTTAACTCCCTTACCACGCAACTCAATGCAATGTGCCTCGAGTTGCTACCAGCTTAACCACTCCGTCTAACCCAAAGATTAGACCCACAACAGTCACCTTTTTGCCATCTGGTCACATAGACCTCATTCTGATATACAAGTCAGGACTCAACCAATGTCCAGGCTCACATTTGGCTTCTCCTCATAATGGGGGCCTTACAACTTTGAGCACCATGGATCATTGGTAGCACCTAATGAGGGTGGGGCATTGATCATATCTAACACCCCCCCTCAATGTCCACCCATAGGTGAACTATCTCCTCGGCCCAATGCCGAGTCTCTGAAGATGAACTTGAAGCAGATCCTTCGTAAGTGCTTTGGTGAAGATATCTGCTCCATTCTCCTCTGTTGGACAGTAGACCAATTCCACTATCCCATCCTCCATCAAATCACGCACATAGTGATACTGGATCTCTATATGTTTGGTGCGCGCATGAAACACTGGATTTTTAGCAATGGCGATGCAACTCTGATTGTCACATCTCAGCACAGTTGGTTCTTCATCCTACACTCCCATATGCCATAGAATCCTTCTCAACCATACGGCCTCACATGCAGCAAAACAAGCTGCCTTGTACTCTGCTTCAGTAGAAGACAATGCCACTGTTGGTTGCTTCTTACTAATCCAAGAGAAAATTCCTGAACCCAAAGAGAAACAATAACCAGAAACTGACTTCCTGGAATCAATGTCTCCTGCCCAATCTGAGTCACAGTTCCCCACAAGAGAAGTTCCGAAACTGTATGTGATACCATAGTCAAGAGTTTTCTTCAAGTATCTGAGCACCCGCATCCCAGCCTTCCAATGACTCTCATGAGGTTTGTTTGAGAACCTGCTCAAAATACCAACAGCAAAACTGATATCTGGTCTGGTGTTACACAAGTAGATCAGACTGCCGACCAACCTCCTATACCTCCCAATGTCTGCTAATGCTGATGTATCCTCAACGGATAACTTTGCATTCACCTCCATAGGTGTAGCTATCTCCTTGCACTCCATCATGCCAAATGCCTTCAAGATCTCCCATGCATACTTCTTCTGAGAGATGAAGATCTTTCCTGGCTCTTGCCAGACTTCAATCCCCAAACAATAGTGCAGCAAGCCCAAGTCTGTCATTTCAAACTCAGAACTCAAAGCCTTTCGAGTTTGGTTGATCATATCTTCATAGTCACCTGTAATAAGAAGGTCGTCCACATATAGGACAATCACTACAGACTTTTTACCATCCCTGTAAACATACAAGTTAGCATCTGAGGCACATCTTTTGAAGTTTAGGTTTAAAAAGAACCTATCTATCCGTTGGTACCATGCTCTGGGGGCTTGTTTCAGCCCATACAATGCCTTCTTCAGTTTACACACTTTGTTCTCAGAATGGGGGGCCTCAAACCCTGGTGGCTGAGCCACGTACACCTCCTCCTTGAGGTCACCATTTAAGAACGCTGACTTAACATCCATTTGGTACACTGGCCACTTCTTGTGGGCAGCCACTGCAAGTACTATGCGAATAGTGGTCATTCTGGCAGTTGGGGCAAATGACTCTTGAAAATCAAACCCTTCAACTTGTGAAAATCCTTGGGCAACCAGTCTAGCTTTGTACTTTTCTAAGGTACCATCAGCCTTGTACTTTACCTTCCAGATCCACTTGGTGCCAATAACCTTCCGCTTTGCTGGTCGATCCATAGCTCCCAAGTGTCATTCTTCATTATGCTGTCATACTCCGCCTGCATAGCATCCTTCCATGATGGATCTGCAAGTGCTTCTTCTAAGTCAGTTGGCTCCTTTACTTCTCTCATAATCTCAACCATCAAGGCCATATTGACTATGTGAGCAGAAGCCCTCCTTTGCTCCTCTATTCTCTGAGACCTCCTTGGTCCGTCTGCCTTCTCCTCAACAAATGCAGGCATAGGATTATTGTGGTCATAGAGCTGCTTCACCCAGCGCGGCAATGGCTTTTCCGGTGGGGTGATGTCAGGTTGATGAACTTTTTCCTCATCATCTGAAGATGATGCTTCCTCCTCCTTAAGGATAGGGATAGCTCTCGGGACAGGTTCATAGTGGACTACTTCTTCGCTTGATGATAAAGTGGAAGAACTTGCCTTCTCCTCCTCCACTGTATGCGGCTCCTCCTTGAACACCACATCACGGCTCGCAATGATCTTCTTTGCCTCTTGGTCATATAATTTGTAAGCCTTCTGCTCATCACTATAACCCAAGAAGATACATTTTCTGCTTTTTGGTTGTAACTTGTTTCTCTTCTCATCTGGAACATGTGCATAACATTCACATCCAAAAATTCTGAAATGTGAGACAGATGGTTTCTTACCAGTGTAAGCCTCATGAGGTGTTTTTCCCTTGAGAGCCTTTGTATAGCTCCGATTTAGAATGTAGACTGCAGTATTAACAGCTTCAGCCCAAAAATGGTTAGGCAGTCCCTTGCCCTTTAGCATGCATCTTGCCATCTCAAAAATTGGTATGATTCCTGCGTTCCACAACACCATTCTGCTGAGGTGTGTGAGGCGTCGTCAATTGACGCTTGATCCCTTTGCTCTTGCAAAAGCCTTCAAACTCCTTTGAGTTGAACTCACCACCACCATCTGTTCTAAATTTCTTCACACTTTTCCCTGTTTCATTCTCAACAAGTATTAGCCATTCTTTAAATTTACCAAAAGCTTGAGCCTTATCACGAAGGAAGTACACCCACATCTTCCTACTGTAGTCGTCGACAATCAACATGAAATAAGAAGATCCCCCCAAGGCCTGTGTAGGCATCTTACCACACAAGTCAGCATGCACCAACTCTAGAGTAGCTTGTGCTCTATTCTTGCTTTCTTGTGGAAATGCCTTTCTCTGTTGCTTGCCCATCATACAAGCTTCACATGGTTCCTTCAATTCAGTTATTGTAGGTAGGTGAGCAACCATACCTTGCTTTTGCATCTCCTTCAATACTGCAAATCCGATGTGTCCAAACCTTTCATGCCAAAGCTTACTTGTGCCCACTCCAGCGGTGGCTGTAAGAGCACTTAGCTCATACAGGTTGTTCCTTCTTTGTCCTTTGCCAACAATTGTGCCAGCACTATCAATAATTTCTGCACCTGTCTTCTTGAACCTCACTTCATGACCAAGATCAGTTATGGCAGCAACTGATAAGAGATTTCTCCTGATTTCGGGAACATACAACACATTTGAAAGCTTTTTGACTTCACCATTTGCAACAACAAAAGAAATAGTACCTGTGCCCGCAGCAGGGCATTTAGCATCATTTCCAACCGTCACAGTGATGGATTCTTGTAGAGGCTGCATAGAACTGTATAGACCTTTCTTGTTGGTCATGTGACGGGAGGCCCCACTATCCAACACCCATGAGTCAGTGGTAGATTCTTCTTGCGTTGAGGAGCACACTTCCTCAATGGTCGCCATGAATAATTCCAACTCTGCTTCAGCCGTATTGGCTGTCTCTTTCCCTTTACTTTTAAGAGTACCATTCTTTTCATCTGCCTTCTTGACACGACAATCTGCAATTGCATGTCCTTTCTTCTTACAGTAGAAGCACTCTCCTTGAAACTTCTTCTTGCCGCCCTTCTTCTTTTTGTCACCATCATTTTTGGTGGAGAAAACACCTTTGCCTTTTGCATTGGCAGAGAATGCAGCATCTCCATTGTTGCTTCCTTCTCGGGCTTTCAGCCTCAACTCCTCCTCCATTAATAATGCACAAAAGTCCTCAAAAGTCAAAGCTTGAGGTCTCACCTGAGTATTAAGGGCAGTTACTAGTCCATCAAACTTTTGTGGACAAATCCGAAGACACCTCCGAGCTAGCTCTTCACTAGTCTTTTGTATCCCAGTGCCAGCCATCTGGTCGCGTAGATTCTTAATCCGAGTGATGAATGCTTCAACCGTCTCTCCTTCAACAAACTTCTCCACTGCTAGTTGATTCTCCAAGTTTTGAATCCTTATTTGGTTTCGTGTTTCATACTGACTCCTTAGTACATTCCAAGCCTCTGACGCTTTGGTTGTATGTTGAATCAGAGTCAAAACACTGTCAGAACAACTTGTAACTAAGGCACACAATGCATCTGCATTCCTTCGTTTCCAAGCTCGTAGAAGATCTGCATTCGGAGGAATCATCACACTAGGATTTGATGGGTCAGGGGTAGGCTGTGGTTCTGCGTCAGTCCCCAGCACAGTCTCCAGAAGCTCATAAGAATCAAGGATAGTTGTAATTTTGAACTTCCACAAGGTGTAGTTTGTACCATCTAACTTGCCTTCGCTAAAGGTTGGTGGACGAATCCTCAGTGTTTGAATAGCTGGTACAGCAGCACCACCTCCTGCACCACTTCCTGATGCGCCAGAATTGCTTCCCGGAGTCGACATCGTTTCTCTTTGCTGTTGAAGCCTTTGCCTCTTGCACGCTCTCCGATCTCTAGAGCCCCCTGGGCTCTGATACCATGTAAAATATTACACGGCACAGCGAACAGAATCTGAGAAAGAGATAGAGAGTACACAACAGATAAGAGGAGAATCAGTAAATTCTTTAACTCCAAACAACTGATAAAAAGATGGCTCTGTCCACCCATGCGCTTCCACTGTGTGAAGCTTAGATGGCGATCTAGACAGAAGATAGGTGAAGAGTTTAAGGCTAGCTGGAACAACAACTCTGACTGGGTGAAAGATGAGTGAGTGATGGCTGCGAAGGGGTTTAGCTTTTATAGCCCGCGAAGGTCGTTAGGTCGGCCTGCTGACCGACCTACCATATGAGCCTCCACTAGTCGGCCAGGGAATATTCCCTTTACCATCGGGCCGAGGGCGTTGCCCCCGGACCCCCGCCAGGGGGGCCGCTGGCCCCCCTGGGACCCCCCAGCCAGGGGCCGCTTCCGCGGCCCCCGGACCCCACAATAGGGGCCCCTTTTAACTCCCTTACCACGCAACTCAATGCAATGTGCCTCGAGTTGCTACTAGCTTAACCACTCCGTCTAACCCAAAGATTAGACCCACAACAGTCACCTTTTTGCCATCCGGTCACATAGACCTCATTCTGATATACAAGTCAAGACTCAACCAATGTCCAAGCTCACATTTGGCTTCTCCTCATAATGGGGGCCTTACAACTTTGAGCACCATGGATCATTGGTAGCACCTAATGAGGGTGGGGCATTGATCATATCTAACAGGTTGTGTGTGTCTATTTTCCTTTAGCAATAAGTAATGACTGCTACAAAACACTTGGCTTATGAATAGTATCCTTATTTTGCTGGCATGACATACATCTAGAAATATAGTATTTTACATCCTTGTGAGTATTATCCTTATTTTGCTGACATGGCATACATCTAGAAATATAGTCTTTTACATCCTTCCATAAGCCCTTCTAGTGAAAGCTCTTGGAAATCTTAGCATAGGTCTTGAAAACACCTAAGTGTTTAGCTGTGGATGAAGAGTGCATCTCCTCCATAATATTTTTCTTGAAATAATAAGTATAGGGGATAACAACCTTATCATTAAACCAAATGAGACCATTTCTAAACTAAAAATGAGAGTTTTCCTCTTTGATTCCTTGTTACAATTTTTGGAATACATGGCTACATTTTTAATCCAATAGATAGGATTTTTGTAACTCTTCAATCCTATCACCATGAAGCTCAATAATGGTTAAAACTTTGCATGTCCATATTCTAGAGAGAGAATCAACCAATATATTATCTTTACAGTGTGTATGAGCAATGTCAAAATCATAGTTCCACCCACCTGTGATGCTTAGGAGTAAGATTTGAGAGAGGAAATACTTGTGGACCTTATGATCACTTTTGACTATGAATCACATGCCATACAAATAATGGTGCCATTTCTTTATTGCATGTTTCTTTATTGCATGGAAGATAGCTAACATTTCTTTGTCATAAACATTCATTGCTATCTCTTTTTTTGTAAGCTTGTGACTTCAGAATGCAATAACTCCATGCTCTTAAAACAAGGCTGCATCTACTCCCTAGAGAAGTCTAGAAAAACCAAAATAGGAGTAGAAGTAAGCAACTCCTTTTAATGATTGAAGCTTTGATAAGTAATGGCATCCCAAAAGAAAGCTTCCTTCTTGATTCTATCAGTTAAAGGAGTTGCAATAGTTATTTGATGCCTAATGAATCTGCTATAGAATGATGATAAACTAAGAAATCCCTAAAGGGAAGTAGTATTTGTAGCAGTTGGTCAATCTCTGACACACTGCACCTTCTTAGGATTAGCCTTAATTCCTTCCTCACTAACAATATGTCCCAAGTATTCCACCTTTGTCTCTCTGCATGAATGAACACTTGGTCTCCTTAACAAAGAGCATGTGGTGTCTCAATATATCAAATAGCTTTCTCATGCAACAAATGATTCTCCAATGATTTGCTGTAAATAAGGATATCATCAAAGAATACCAAGACAAATTTGAGGAGAAATGACATCAATATATTGTTCATGAGGCTTTGAGAAGTGGCTAGGGTGTTAGCTTACCCAAATGGCATAACCAAAAATGGAGATCCTTGGATCAATCCTAAATGTTGTTTTTATTTCATCACCCTCTCATGAGAATTAAGTGGTAAACTCATCTTAAATCTATCTTTATAAAATTCTTTTTCCCCTTAAGCTCATCCAATAAATCATCTACTCTAGGTATGGGACACATGTTCTTGACTGTAATCTTGTTGAGATCATTGTAATCAATGCACATTCTCAAGAAACCATCCTTTTCTTGAGGACCGTCAAAACCAATTATGTATAAGGTGAAAAACTAGGTTCAATAAATCCCATCTCTAACAATTCTTTGATTTTCTTGATAACATTATTATCTTCATATTTTGACAATATGTAGGGTGGCTTATTCACTAGTCCTGAGTGCGACTCCACATCTATAGGGTGATCAGCTGCTCTCTTAGGAGGTAAAGCTATAGGAACCTAGAATAAGTATTCGTGCTTCTCAAGAAGAGCTTTCAATGCTAAATTATTTGATGATTTTTTAGACTGATATGTTACATATTTATTTAGGTGTGAGACAAATATTTGATAGCACTTTATAAGCTCCTTTTTTAGTTGCTTAATTGTGATGAGCTGAAAATCTAATTTATCATGGATTTATTGCAAATGAATGAGCTATCAATCACTAATAGACTCCATATAAGGTTGTGAAAAACCCATAGTGATCTTTCCCAATTGCATCAGCCAATCACAACCTAGTACCACATTTATAGGGTCAATCTCTAAAGCAATTAAGTCCACCTATGTGTCATAATTTTTAGCCAAGTGCAAGGGGACTTCTGAGCACATTTGGGTGTTGATTTCCTCATCTTCATTAGCTACTTGAACCTTAATGGGCTACTACAATTTAGTGGAATACAGTGTGAACGATCCACTACATGTCATTGCCTGCCGAGATGTATGTACATAATCTTTCCATGGATATCTCTCTATATCCTTAGTGTACATGGACACCTAGAACCTCTCCATCATCCATGGATATTTAATAGGCTAAAGTGGTAGTAGACAATGGCTCACTACCCTTTTTTCCACCTGGGATCAAAAGGAATATAGCCACCTTGGTTAAAAGGAAATCCCTCTTTACGGTCATAAAATTGATCTTGCCCACTATTATCATCAAAGGCTTCATTTTCAACATTATTAATAATTAATGGAACTTCTTCTTCATCACTTGACTTTTCTATGATAAGCATGTTATTAGCTTTTTCCTTCACCAGAGACCTACAAGAGGGGAGTCACCAGCCACCACAGCCGAATCAGACCAAAAAACGCATGCATCAAAAGCATCCCTGATAGGGTTTGGGAGACTCTGACTGCCATCATCCAAGAAGCAGCAGGAGAGATAGAAAGGGAAGAGGAAGTAGGGGATACTCTAGAGAGATCTCCCATCCACAAGAAGTAGCATCACTCCCCAGTCCCATAAAGCCCATCAACATCATTGAAAGCAAGAAAGGTGGAAAACAAAGAAGCAAGCAAGCCACAAGAAAGAAGGGAGTTCAACCTCGAGCAGTTGAGCAGCAACAAGAGAAGTCTAGTGAAAGGACTATGAGTAAGCAAGGCAAGGAGGGTTCGGTCTTCGGTCCCATCAAGCTAGGGGGAGCAAAAGAAAATCTTGCTAAAAATCCCAAGCAAGGAGAAGAAGCAGGAAGAAGAAGAGGAACGCATGTGGAAGGTAGAAGAAGAATCCCAAAGAACGGAGGAAGAACGAAGGAAGAAGCGACAAGAGGAGGGGGAAACTCTAAGGAACAACCCTCCCACGTAGAAGAGCTGGCTAGAAGGAGAATAGATGATGCACCTAGGACTAGCTATGCAAAGCAAAAACGGGAAAAGAACCCATGGTAGTGGAAGGCAAAGGGAAGGCCCCATTGGAACTTCCCCCACATGTCATGGTCACCACTGCTACTACCACCCAAGAAACCATGGATGCCACTATGGACCAAAGAAACATGATGGATTGGGTGCAATACCTAGTCAACACGGTACATCACCTTGGACCAGCACCCAGTGAAGGAGCTCCAATATTAGGGACAAAGAGACCTGCTTCCATGGATGCAGAATCTAGAAAGGATCCAAAGAAGTCCAAGGTTGAAGCATCCATGACGTCTATGCCATTGGCCATGCCGATGGCGACCGACTATGACGAATACATGCAGGAGCTCCTAGGCCAATGTTTAGGGACCTATATAAAACATATCTCTTAGTGATAGCAAATATTTTGTCACGTTTATTTATGATTGTTCAAGAAAGATATGAGTGTATTTCATGAATAAAAGGACTAATGTGTTTGATACTTCAAATCTTTCAAGGCTAATGTTGAAATAGAAATAGGCTTGAAATTTAAGTGCTTGAGGTCAGATGGAGGGGAAGAGTACCTCTCTAATGAGTTTAGGAATCTCTTGAGGTCTCATGGGATAAAGAGATAGTTTACTTGCAGGTATACCCCATAAGAAAATGAGGTTGTAAAAAGGAAAAATAGGCATATTGCACAAGTTGCATACATGTTGATGGTGGATGAAAAGAATTTGCAAAAAAAATTCTTGTTTGAAGCTATTCATACTACTCTCTATATAGCTATAGTTCATGGAATTATCCTCAAAGAATGCTTTATAGGTGAAAAGTCCAAGGTGCTAAACTGGAAAGTGTTTGGTTGTATTGCATACATTCCTGTGTGAGCTATGAAAGAAGCTTGATCTAAAGGATGAAAAATGTATTTTTATTGGATCCTCTTTAGATTATAAGGGGTATCGTTATCATAACCATGTCACAGGTAAGGGTTGCCATGGTGGAATTAGAGAAGGAAAAGGACGTGTTTGTTGCCTACCAACTAGAGAAGAGAAAGTAGATAACCATCTATTAGAGGCAAGTGAACGACCTAAAGGAGGAATTAGAAGCAAGGAAGAAAATGGAGGCATAGAAGGAAGAAGCAAGTGCAAAAGGGCTACAAGTGGAAAAGATAGAGGGAGAAATGGAGCTAGAAATGAACTTCTCAAGCCTCATACGAGGGCAAAAGCATATGGAGGAGCAATTCAAACAATTAAAGAACTTAGGAGAGGAGCTGAAGAGGGTAAAAGCACAAGCCCATGCAAAGTTCTAGAAAAAGAGGTAACAAAAAGAACAACTACTGAAGGAGTTACAGGAGCTTAAGACCTAGAAGGACAACGAGTCACCTAAAAGCTACTAGAGGTAGAGAACCGACTCCTCAAGACTCTCAAAGAGCGAGAAAGACTACAAGAAGAGCTGAATCGCCACCTATAGACAAGACAAGGAAAAAATGTTGTCAATATGGAAGACAAGAAGTGGTGACAACATTATCACAAGAGATTGAGTCAAGGCAAGATGGAGGAGAAGGCAAAGGCTTGGAAAGAGAGGAATGTTGGAAGGGTTAGGGACCTAGCCAAATGCCTTTCCCTAGCAGAAAGCATGAGAATCATGGTGAAAGCAAGGGTGAAAGCATTAGAGGCAGGTCTTGTGGTCCAACAACAGACCTTCTTGAACATAGTCCTGCATATGACTTAAGTCAAAGGTGAAGATACCATGGAAGAGCTAGGGAGGAAGCTAGAACTTACAAGATGAGCCACTCTAAGATATGTCCTTCATGAAAGAATACTAAAAGAGAGTACCAACCTAAGCACAAAGCAACAACGACAATACTTGAGGCAGCAAGCGATGGGCTCTCAATGAAGGAGCTGGAGGAGTCAGGGTTTAGAGAGCTAGAACAAAAAGCTCAACCACCTACTATAGCTCCAATGGAACCACCAAGAGAAGAAGGGCCAAACTTTGAATAAGGCCAAGATGAAGAAGAACAACCACAAGTGCCAAGCCCAACACAACAGGTGCAAGCACACATCGAAGAGCAGGGTGAGAAAGCCGCCCCTAAAAGGGTTGTGGAAAGAAAGTGTAGGTAGAGAGAGTAGGTAGAGCTAGCACAAAATCAAACTCCAAGGCAAGGCCATAGCAAGTTCCCCAAGTCCAACAAAGAGAGGAATGCCACTCTATAAAATAGGCCCAAGAACTAGCTATTTGGAGCAACGGGAAAATCAACACCGACCCTTTGAGTTCTCCTTCCACTATCCTCATTCTTTGGACAGAGTTCTATCTCTAAGGGTGGTGGAGAAAGTGATCAAACTCGCACAATAGCTGGAAAACAGGTGGACAAAGGAGAGAAGAAGACACCCCATAAGGTGGCAAGGAGAGCTTGTAGATTATTGGCAAGACAAGATTTGGGAGATTTCGAAGACCGTCAGAGGATACGAAGCCCAACCACAGTGGTGACGACACGTCTATGACACTAACCTTGATGCATGGATGGCCTTCTGCAACACCATATAAGATTAGCGCAACGACCCTACCTACATGCCATATCCGTGGAGAATAGGAGTAGGTTACAACCCGGAAATGCATGGCAAGTATACGACTTCCCAAGGATCTAGAATGTGAAAATAGAAAGCCTAGAAGAGTGCCTAACCTTCAATGAGTGGGACATCCACCCATCCAACATGCACTTCCTTAACCAATTCTCATAATGCACTGACCCTGCCTTTATAACCACATGTAATTATCTTAGGGTTCTTAGAATTTTTCTTAAACAAAATCCCACAGCAGAAGGGGCCTGACTCCCACCACTCTTTTTTTTATCTAAATGCAAGAATTGATAACTATCGTCTAATGATGAGGGTTGCGCTCTTGCTCTCTTTTTGCATGGCCATCCTGGAAGATATGAATGATAGCCACTTCACCAAGTGCAACCACCCCTTCCTATCAACAATGCCTCTAAATATACTTGTTAACATAAAAGGCTACTTGTAGACTAATCTTTCCTTAGCAAATCTCTTAGGCACCCTCGAAATCTAACTATTGAAGAGCATCAAGATGATGTCTAGCATGCTCCCTCCCAATGTATCTCCCAAAAAAAAAAGGAAAGAGAGAAAAGAAAAAAGAAAAAAGAAAAGAGAAAACAAATCAAAGACCCACACAAAGCAAAACGAAAGGAACAACAAGCTTTTCCATGTATATCAAAGCGCCACAAACATTGCACCTAGGGGTTCTTCAGTTGGATGCATCCGGTGGCCTTGGTCGGTGGGATAACCCCCTAGCCCTTCCTATCCCCCCCACTTCTCACCTAGCATACATCAAGGGAAGGACATACCTAGGCATTTTGTGCTCGCCTATGGTTAAGACATGTCTCCCTAAGTCACATCCACAGCACCTCCCCTGCACAGATACTGGATCCTCAAGTGTGGGATAACACCGCAAGCTTCCAACCCCTAGTTTCACTGGCACACATACATCACATACTACACAGTGAGGTAGACACATCCCCAAGTAGTGCACTTCCTTTTTTTTTTTTGCAAATAGACTCAACAATGGTGATCAACCACCATATCGGAGGCCCCCTCTACCCAATCAAATCTATTCACGACCTTCACAATCTCTCATCCAATTTTGATGCTTCTTCTCCCCATCCAATCTCCATAAAGCCCCATCACCAACCCACATGGCAACCCTTCAACCACACGAGCCCTCATTAACAAGTGCAACAAGTACCATAGGACTGGCACACAGCTGGGGGGGTAATGTTAACCCTAGTGCAAAGTAAGCAAAAAGAAAATTAAGGAGATGCAGGGCAAAGCGGAAAAGACGGCCTTGGCTAAAGAAATAAGAGGAAAAAATACCAAAAGCACAAGGACAACCTTAAAAGTTGAGGGCAAGCGCAAAAGAGGAAAGGTGCATTTTAAATATAAAAGCGTACTCTAAATCTTTGTAAAAGAGCACCAGGTTCCCTCCTATGCAATTTATAAATGTAAACGGGCATGGGTGAAGGCACAATGAAAATAAGAAGGAAATAGGAAAAGAGTACCCAAGCTAAGATAGTTGGTCATGTAAAAAGGGATGGGTGCCCTAATAAGGGGATTAGGGTTAGGGTTTTGTATGAAAGGCAAAAAGTAAATGGAGAAGCTCATTCTTGTGTGTGGCCAAAACTAGCTCTCCTCTTCTCTTCTTCTTCTTGTTCTTGCTTGCTTTAGCTTGTCCTTGAGAGAGGGAGTGTGAGGGAGTGAGGGAGTGTGTGTGAGGGTGAGGGACCATGGTGGAGCTTGCACCTTGGATCGTGGAGCTACCGGAGTGCTTGAGGCAGGAGGCAACTCAATTGAGTATGGAGATAAGCTCATTACACTTGTAGGGTAGAGGGTGTGCACGGCTATGTGAGAGGTAGTTATTAGCATTTGACTCAAAAATATTGAGCAATAAGTGGTCCATGAGTCTTGGTGGTCAAGCGAAAGCTCCCACAAATAAACCATATCAAAATCGACATAGGTAAAAGAGGGACTAGTACACCACTAATAGCAATTGAAGGAAGACGAATCAAATTGAGAACATGTAGGGGATTAGACTAAGGAGAAAACTTGCCCAAGAAATATATCTCAATAAGGAATTAGAGGATGAAACAAAGGAAATCCACATCCAAATAAGGAAAAATCGGAGACCATAGAGCTCTAACAAGCCACACTAGCCATCAAGGGCAACTAGACCACATAGAAACACTTGCACAGTGTATTTAGATTGCATTGACTTTGAATAGAATGCATCACGATTAGAAGACCAACACAAAGATGAATCAACTCAATAACCCTAACCTTGAATGCAATACGAGTAGCATTGCATGAATAAGCCATGATTCTACAACACAAATCACATTTGACAATGTATTTAGTAAGTCTAATGATCCCATTTGGAAGGTTGGGTGGTTTGTAGACCTAGACTTGGAAGATGATGAGATAATACCTCCTGCTTATGTTAAGGTCAAAAACATACCCATATTATTCCATGTGCTCCCAATTTGTGGGGATATGGGAAAGGAAATACTTATTGGTAGAGCTTTCAAGCAAGCAGCAAAATGCAAAGTTGACTATGTAATGCAACGAATACATCTAACACTCTGGAATGTAGGATAATTACAAATTTTAGGAAGGGTGATATTGCCAAACCTCAAGGGAAAGGAAAAGAGAAAATCTCTAACTCAAAAGAGATACCAACTATAGTGAGAGAAGCGGGAAAATTCTTAAGGAGTTGCTTTGAGCGCACAACGAAGAAAGAGAACCTGTTAAGCATGACCACTTTTCACATGAAAATTCTAAGTAGTGATGTCAAGGATAGAAGATGGACCTAAAAACTCATAGGAAATGAAGAAAAGGGCCCAAACCTCATAAGTAAAGATGTTAGCGAAGAGCTAGTATGCAGCAATGGGTTCCTTGATCCCTCCTAGTTGCTCGAGGATATTATGCAATAAATTGTTAGTTCTAGTTGCCAAATTTTTTGGCAAGACCATCTCGTCACACCATGTACAAGTACCTCCTCAACAAAAGAAAGAAAAGGCTAAATTTGGAACAAATTCTAAAAAGGAATAGCCAATGGAGGCAACCCAAGTAATATTCCCAAGGATAAGCCATACACGATTGGATAGGTTAAAGCCCTAGAGGCAACAACTAAGCAAGAACAATTGATGACATCCATAGTTAATATGCCTAAAGAAGAAGAGACAATTGAAAGGCTTGATGAATCATCGCAACCTAGTAATATCACTCAATATGATCTAGGAAAGCCTAGGAGGAGATGAAAGGAAAATAGATCCATGATTAGCAATCCAATGACATAGTTTCCAAACCAAGTGTAGGCATAGCATCTCCTAAGTCCACATCTTGATAATCCAAGAGAAATAAATGGAAGTAAAAGAAATAACAATGTTATCTAATAGCTATGTAGAAGCCACAACAATGGAGCTTAAGGAGAAGAGTGAGAAGCCAATAACCTTGACACAAAAACCAATTCATAGATATCTCCATGGTTGTTTCTCCCAAAAGCATTAAGCTAATGAATGCTTCCAAAAGTTCCAAGGATTCTAAGAAATAGATGCTTCCTATTGTTGGTGAATAAAACTTGATCCACTAATAACAAAGCACATGATGTCCAATTAAGTGTGGAAACAAAACATAAACCATTAGTTGTGACTACACCTCTCACATCTGACAAGGATCAAGACATAGTAGCCATGAAACCTCGAGATAAACATAAGAACCCCAAAAGCACAAGCAATTCTACACTCCTTCAATCTTGCCCATCTCACCACGAACCCCGTACCATGTTAAAGCCCAAAGAAAACAGTCAAGACCCTAGAAGGAATGGTAGTAGAGAAAGCTCACTCAAAAAATAGGAATGCCACTGGGTGTCTCATAAATTTGCATACTAGGTTGAAGTTGCTTGCACGCATCCATGCTGATATGGGCACGTTGCCTAAAGAACATGAGGAATATCTAGCATATCCACTAACACGGGAGGAGCAAGCACTAAATCAAGCTTTTAGACAAGTTTCTATGACACATTGTAGGTGAGAAAGCTAAAGAGCAACCGCTTAACAATTACATTCAAAAAAGCACTACAACTTATCCAAGATAGAGGAGTTAAAACAAAAAGTTGAGGGATGAAGAAAATTCAAGAAACATTGGTTTAATAATCGAGCTTCAATGGTTAAACTAAGAGGCCATCTAATGACTATATCGAAGGAACAACAAGCCATATGGCAGTCTTGAACAGACTCGATGTATGTAGCCCCTACCTCCTTTTGTGTACTGGCTAGTGTTTGGGGTATGGATTTAGCAAGAGCCATCCTAGAATATCCCTTGCTTGATAAAATTATAATGGAAGAGGATATGCATGTCACTAGTAGGCTAGAACAAGGAAAAATGCTACTTGATATCACACAATACTTATCCTTGCTAGTAAAGTTTCCATGGCTCCTCAATGCTTGCGCTACACTAGAGTATAATTCTAAGTCCTATAATTGACTTCTAATATCTTGGAGTGACACAGATTCATAGATTTAAATGTGTACATAAATCAAGTGTGATTTTAATAATTATGTATGTATCATCAAATTAAACAAGGAAAGACCCTGCACACCCTACAAGCAATGATTATCAAGCACGAGTTAGTAAAATCAAGGTTAGTATAACTAGACTCAAATAAGTGGTACTTATTATAACTTTTCCCTACTAATGGATTTTGAAGCATGTCAACTCCATGTACTCTCATATTTTTATCAAGTGAATGCAGGGTAGTACAAGTGTTCAAGCTAGAGGATAAAATGTTTTAAGCCACCAAGGGCTATCGTTTCCTTGAAGAATTGCCACATCAATGAATATCATTCTCCACATTTAAGTGTACCTCCATTGACATTCTCTCAATTGTTCTCTCTTTTCAAATACAAGGCACAATTCAATAAGAAGACAAGCTTCAATCAATTGTGGAAAGTTCTATCATCAACAAAGCCTCCATCTCCCGCATATCTTGCCTTGAGTCCCATGAACCACTCTACCATTACTTCTTTGACATTGATTGACTTATCTCTCCTAAAGTTCCTTCTTAAGTCTTTGGATCTTGCCATCATATTCCTCTCACTAAGGCTAGAGAGTCCTTTTGTACTACATGATAACTCAAAAGAAAACAAAGAAGAAAAGAAAAAGAAAAATATGCATGAACAAACATGGCATTCCACTAGGAGTCCTTAAGTTAGCTATGTTCACTAGCCTTGGGTGGCTCTATTCCTAACCTCCTAGCCCTGCTTCCTATTCCCCCATGTAAACTCAAGGCACGTCAAGTGTAGGACACACCTACGTAGTCTCAACTTGCCTATGGTAGACCTATCTCCCTCAATCACTCACACAAGTTCTTCCAATCTTTCCCAATCTCTCACGACTATGGAAATGATATTGAAAGTTCTTCCAATCTTTTCTGATCTCTCACAATTGTGGCAATGACATTGGAAACATGATAATCATCAAGTCAATTAGGCATCAATCAGTGCTACAATCCTACTTAGTATTGCTGCCTTTATTCATTGAAAGAAACCTTCATCATCACACTCATGATTGTGAATCCCATGTTCTAATAGCACTTCGAGGTTTTTTGCATGGCTCCCCATCGACTCCTTTATCCCTCAACAATGACAATACTTACCATTAGTCACCCATCAATTGGTGCCCTACTTCATCAATGATTAACAAATGAAAGCCATCATGCTATCTTCTAACTATGTCATAGCCTATGTAAGCACACCCATTCACATAAGTAAGTGCACCATAACCTATACATGTATTGGGTCATCGAGTATGGGAAAACACTCTGGCTTTGGCCTCAAGTTTGAGATCCATCTCCGAATCCACCCATATGTCCTATGCACACAAAACAAACTATCACTCCCCTAGGGAGAGAGCACAAGAGGTTTTCCCTTGCAAGTACAAGTGAATCTAGTGAATTGGAACTTCTACCACCTCAAGCCAACATCCTCTATGGTGCCCAATTTCAACTAGTCCATTTGGTTCCAAATGACCTCAATATAGAATATCGTAATCTCATGAGCTAAATCTAATTCCCATTACCACTTCTTTCTTGACATCTAATAAACACAAAAAAACTCCAATTTCCATAGTGAGCACCCAACAACCTCAATATCCAAATTGAGCTCCAATGATAGTCACTGCTCTCTTCACAAAGATATCGCAGACTATCCCCAACATTCTTCGTCTTTAGTGCAAGCTAAAGCATTCTACCTTCAATGAAGAGTGCCATTGGGTTGGCACTCAATTAGGAGGAGGGTAATGTTAACGGTAAAATGAAAAGATGGCAGAACTAAAGAGTAAATTGGCAAAGGTGGACAAAGGCAGCAAAAGCAAAGAGAAGTGCAAATCAAGAACAAGGTGCAAGGCACAATAATTTCTTTTCAATACCCATAGTAATACAACTAATTGTGATATTATTTTGAGAGTTGGGCATAGCATCCGTGCAAGCTGTAATATTTTCTGCCATGAGCGAAGACCCACAACTCAACAGAGGTGTGGGCACTAGGTTTCATTCACTTTTGTGATGGTTGGTATAATCTAATTGCATGTGGATAAATCTAAAAACATCGGCCAAGAATTAAATAGGAGAGATGGGTGCCCAGCTTGAGTGAAAGCCCAAACTCAAAACCCTATGTATAAAAACCAAAAAGTGAATGGATGAGCTCATTCTTGTGGTGTACAAACTTGAGAGCATTCTTCTCTTTCTTGCTTGCAATCTATTTGCTTGTAGTCCATCTTGAGAGCTAGGAAGAGTGAGAGTGTGAGAGTAAGGTAGAGAGTGAGGAACTTGAGAGGTGAAGCTCCTTCCTTGCACATGCTTTTCTTTTCTTCCGCTCTTTGGGTCAAAAGCAAATTGGAGAAGAGTTTGCGTTGCCTTTCTTCTTCTTCACATTTCCTCTCATAGATTAGGTGCTTATAAATAATATTAGAAGCAATGGAGTAGAGAAGGTGGATTGAGTACCACTGCGTGGATCTTGGAGCCACCATCAAGCCTTCGCTTTGCAGCATTGAGGAGAAGGTAAGGCAGTGAGTTCAGTACACCTAACCAATGACGTACATGAAGATTTTTTGGCCTATCACAAATATGTAAGGGATGCACTTATATACATTTTTCTAGTGGAGGGGTTAATTCAATTCTAAGGGAAAAAAAGTGTGCATGCATAGACCCTCCAGTGATCTTTTTTGGAATTATCAAAAGATAGAGTCACCAAAATATACCTACTTTTTTGGAAAATCATACTCTTAATGACTTTGGTACAATAAGAAGCATATTGTCCATATATCCTTTCTAATTTACAGGACCAAGAAATGGAACCATTTTTCTATTTTCTCCTTCTTATTATGCAAAACACGCATACACATAGGCATGCATGCACAGACATGCTCACCTCCCTCCCCCATGTGCATGCTTGTATGTATGCGTGCACGCACACACAAGTGTGTAATGGATCTTTCTTATTCATAAAATTCACACATAGGTTGCTCTTCTAACATATGTATATCCATATAAAGATGAAAAGGGTCACATGATCCAAATTCATGCATAGTTCCCTTTGAGGGGCACCATAAGACACACATGCATGCATGTATACATGTACAAACACAAACATGAACAATACAGTTACAATGACATTTTACCTCCTTTACACCCACTAGTAGACACTCAGAGCCCATCATAAAGCAAACTTTTGTTACTTTTGTATTTTTTCATCTCTTTTGCATTTTTTGCATCTTATTCTTACAAATCATTCACTACACC